>NW_009940966.1:0-25822 GCF_000696875.1 Nestor notabilis | reverse complement strand
GTCCCTGGGGTGCAACAGCGTCGGGGCTGGCAGTGGGGATGGGTGTGTGGGGCTCAGCAGAGGTCAGGGAGCGGGGCTTTGTTGAAGGAGGGAGGGTAAGGAGGGGTAGTACTGACCATAGGAGGAGAAGAGGGGCTGCTCGGTGAGGAGGAGGGAGTGAGAGCTGTGGAGGAGACAAGGTGGCCAGGAGAGGGCCTGACCCTGAGTGTACGGGTGGGGGAAAGGGAGAGTTCCTTCAGGGGAAAAGTTTGGCAGTGTCGAGATAAACATCTCAAATCTTGATGGTAAATAAAATGGGCAGATACAGAGTAAGATGACTAGTGTCAGGCCGAGTAGCAGCTAAATCTGCCAGGCTTTAAGGCAGGGTTGTTACTGAGGTATGAGAGTACCCAGGACTGCTGATAGGGAACCAGACTGTTCTGCTGATGGAACTTGAAGGAGAAGGGGGTGTTTAAGATGAAAGTACTGGGACTGGGATGAGGAGGAGCCTTAAATAATTGATCTGCTGAAGTATCCAGGGGGGCCATGAGTGGAAGACCTACTTGTTTTCGCAGGGATTCAGCAAAGATGTCACTGCTACCTTTTTTCAGAAGCAGGTCCCTGCATGTCTGTCATAGATAGCACTGTTCTGTCTGTTTTCTTGCCAACTCAGGAGCATCCGTAAATGTAAATACCAATACTTGCCAAGTGGAGGGCATTGATTAGCAATCAAAATATTTTGTGTAGGAACTGTGGATATGCTACACTTGTGTGGCTTCTGGAGAGAATAAAATTGAGTTATTTCATTTCCTTCCATTGGCTCAACATTGATATTTGTAGTGCTGTGCTTCGGTGTTTTCCATCCGTTGTCTCTCTTTGAATTACAGATGTTTAAGCTGTAGCTGTTTATTCTCTTGGCAGCTTATAAATACTCTGCTTGACTCTTCCTTTAGTGTAAAGTTTTTCCCTTTTTTACATCACTTTGTTAGCTGCCACTGGCTCAAACTTATGCCATCTCTTACTTTCAGTGGGAATAAAGTGTATTTTTTGATCTTTCATATATGTTTGGTGGAAAGTTTTTGTTCCTGTTTTGCATTGCCTCCCGTAGTGCTGGGCAAGTGCTAGTGAAGGCAACTGATCTTTTTGTTATGTTTTTGCTGGAGGATGCTCCACCTGATTATTTACTTGGAGAAAGAGGTAAAAGAAATCCTTTACATAATGCTCTCTCTGTGTCCTGCTGCACACTCATGGTATTACATTGCCATCCACTTCACTTTTCCTTTTTTGCTTCACCAGTTCTTCAAAAATACTGTCTTTACCAAAAAATGATACTGAATCATGATTAAAATGAATCTCCTGCATATATATCCCAAACCAGTGATCTGTTTTATCAATGTAATAAATTTTTAAATAGAAACACAGGATCATTTAGGTTGGAAAAGACCTTTAAGATCATTGAGTCCAAACAGTAACCCACCACTGCCAAGTCCATTGCAGTAGACTTGCAGTGGACAGAGCCATGCATGACAAGCTGTATCTGATCTCCTCTGTTTTCTGGTACACATGAGGCTGTTGGGAATATTCCTGCCCCTGTTTCAGAAAGAAGCTGCCAGCACTCTGCATATGAAGGAAAACAGTGTGTAGAATTAAATGGGAGGACTGAGAACCTGCTTTAAACCCATCATAACCCAAACCAGAAGGCTAGCATCAGATTTCTGACATTCTGTTTACAATTTAACAGCTAGTTTTCCGACCCTTTCATTCCATCTATGAGCTGACACTCTGCAAGAAAGCAGCAGTTCTAGAAACAAAACCTGAATGGAATCAAGATACATGGCTTGCTATAGTCTCTCCTAAATTCCCAACAAAATCATGCTTGGCCAAGTGACACAAACATGCGATACCACACATTCACAGAGCCAGAAACTTATTATTTTGAGCTTCTGTTCAAGTTTCACATTAAGAGCAAGCCTGATCTTATGTAAGAGGGATGAATTCTCCTTCCACAGATGCGGAAAGATCAAGCTAGTAGAATTGGAAGCATCTCAAAAATTTGAACTGTATTCAGCTTTCAAAGGATAACTAAATTCTGTTCACAATGACAATGTCAAAGCATCACCTAGAGAACAGAATTTAGTAAGCAACTTCCACTTGCTAGAGTTTCTTACTTGTTAGTAAGAAACGTAAGACCAATCTCTTGTTGCATAAGGCAAATCATAGATACTTTCTCATGGCACATGAACTTACCACGGATCCAAAGACGTCAGCCCACAGTGTGTTCATATAGAATGACAGACTCAACTAGGTTGGAAAAGACCTTTAAGATCATCAAGTCCAACCATAGCCCTAGGACTGCCAAGACCTCCACTAAAGTGTATCACCAAGGGCTTGCTTTGCAGTTCCCTGCTGTAAAATGTCAGCAGATCCTTACATCTGATCCTTACATATATTCATTGACACTCTTTGGGCCAGAGGGTGTGCAGAGGACTGTCCAGAGGCATTTTTGTTTCGGGATCAGAGATTCAAGGTATATCTGCACTAGATGTTACTGCAATTTATGTAAATATATACAGACTGTCTACAGACTAGTTTGTTAAGGAACTGTTAGTCAAGTAGAACCAGCAGCCAGGAGCTCAGCACATCCTTACATGTGAATATGTAGCCAGTTGCTCAGAGGTATTTGCTGCTGCATTTGAACTCTACCTTACCACAGCCGTATGACCAACAGCCTCCAAGCAACTTCAGTGTATCAGTGGTTGTAGTCATGGTTTAAGTGCTCTAGAACTTACTCGTGAAAACAACTTGATCCTTTATTTGCTACAGAGAGTACTACAAATGCATACGGTGTGATACAACTACGTAATACATGTTACAGTGCTTTAGTGACATTTTGTTTCCCCCATTATTTCAGCATCAACTGTCAGCTCGTTTTATAGATGTGTCCATGGTAGTGTCAGTCAGCCTGAAAACCACCAGCTGCTTGGGAATGTTGATGTTTTTATTTGCAAAATTCTGCACTGATTTGATGAGTGTCTGTTTTTATGGCCAGCTCTGAATACCTGTGGCTTTGCTCAGAGAGTCCGAGTAGTTTACTGCCCAGGTAGAGCAATAACCTAGAGCCAGTCCAATAGATGCACTGGGTATAGGAATGGCGTGGAATTTAAATTAGCTGAATGTGGTCCTGTGTGTCATCTTTTACCTGGAGATGAATTACTAGGTAGAAGTGGAGGCTCAGCACCTGTTTGAAGTTCAGACTGCTCTTTGGGGAAATTAACCCATGAACAAAACAGTTGGAAGCTCCTGCCTTTTCTAAACTAGCATTGTTCTGAAGAAATTAATTTTCCCCTATACTGGCTAATGATCCTGGCTGAGAGACTGTTAGATCGTAAAATGAAAACTATGTTTGTCCTTCATATGCTGAATACTACCTTAAAAATTTTACAGAAACACTGTACCTTATTGTTGAACAGAAAGGCCTTTCTGCCTTCAGCTGCTGCTAAAACTGTAACTAGAGGCTCTTTTCTATGGCTGCTTTTCATGGTGATTATCCTGTTGCTTTTGACCAGCGAAGAAAGTTTCCAAAGAACAGGGGTTTTACTTCAGAATCAGCCAGATGGTATAAAACAGGAGGCATCTTTATGTGCAGCGGGAGAGATCAGCTCCACTGAGTTTTGGATATTGAATAAGTGAAACAGCTGCTGCACCTGGTTTCTTTGTAAGATGCTTAACTGGTGTGTTTCATTACAGCCCCAGCGAAGTCAGCGTGGCTGGTTTTACTCGCAGCAGAGAGATTTGACCCTCCGTGTGCACAAACCGAGTATGGCTGAGTGCCCTATGTTATATCATCGAAGAAATGCAAATGTTTCCATCAAAGTTTAGCAAAACAAAGGCATTTATCAAAGATGGAGTAATGAGTATAGAGTATTTTCCACCAGCTCAGTCTCTTTTCTCTGAGGTGTATCTGTGACATTCAGGCACACAAGATGTTAAATGGTAAAGGCAAATATTTGTTAGACTGCCAGGAACAGGTTGTTGCTATTAAGAATGGGTTTGCAAATTTTTTTTTTCCTGAAGTAGTTTCCTCAACTTGAAAATCACTTTTGACTGATGTTTTCCCCAGTCTTAGAAAGGGCACCTCTCCAAGATGAATCAATAGAAAAGAGCCCAATGTCAGTAAAAGCTCTGCTTTTCGTCTGCATTTGACACACAGGAGTTGGGAAAGATTTTAAAACCAGGGAAGAGTAGTAGTTAAGCCACAGAATTGTCTGTTTGGCTCAGAGCTGTACACAAAATTACTTTAGCCATTTCAAACTGATTACATTCAAGTTGGTAGTGCTGTTTTCAGCTTGAGTTATTGATATAAGACCCATCTTACTGTAACAGCTGCTATTTCAGTATGCTAAATGGAAACAGTTGATGCGGAGAAGAACTGATGCTTTATGCAATTTGAAGTTTTCCAGCGCTCAATATTCTGATGGCTGCCTAGACCGAAATTCAAAGCCATTAAACAGGCCATCATGTCAATAGTACAGGTGGCAGCAACAAAAGCACAAATTCAGGAAAGTACAGCCTGAGCTAATTAATAACTGTTTTCTAAAATGCATTAACAAAAGCCTCCCACAACCTCCCCGTTACCTTACTAATGAGACAGGACTGGATTAATGCAATTGAGAAATCTCTTTAGTCTCCGAAGTAGTCTTCTGATGGCATATCTGGGTCAGTTTGTCTAATCAACTTTTGGTTATTGAAAGTTATTTCTAAGAATTTTATTTAGCCACATGTAAAAGGAAGTCTGTTGTGGAGCTTGTTTCCTAGATCCTGACGTTATGTAATGGTTCTTTTGGAAGCCCCAGGTAATACGAAAATCTTGGGGGTTTTAACTGGTGTCAAAAACTATCCCAAAATATTCTTCCTCGCTTTCTTTGATTTTTATTTTGATTCATAGGGTGTTTAAACTTTTAAACCTTTGCTTTGTTATCTTTTTCGGGTCAGAATACCACTTGGGATAGTGTGCTAGTTTTGCTTTGAAGGGTTCTTAGAGTCTCAGTTTTGGTTTTGCTATTTTGAACTTGATTTCTTGCTCAAAGCAGAGGCTTTAAGGCCTCTGATTTAATAGCAGCATATTGCAATTGAGGGAAATCAGGATCTCAGTCTTGCTGGATGTAGTTACAGCTAGAGAAGTATCTTAGAACTAAATGATTTACTCTTCCTTTCGAGCATCCAGTCCATTAAGGTTGTTCCATCTTTGCAAGCAGTGATTTTTTGGGGGGGATCCTGTGACAGGATGTGCAAGAATGTCAACTGGGAGAAAGCACTGGCTAATCGTTTACCACTAGAGGGCATTGACCATTCTCATTAATTTTACTCCCTTTCTGGAAACGCAGGAGTGAAGTATTCCCTCTTTAGAGATTTTCTGGATCACTGTGAAGACTCTTACCTTCTGCCATGGAAAGCTGAAGTCAGATTGGCAGGATTTATAACGTTTGCATCCTGGCAGATGTGCTGCTTGCTATTTAGAGTGAAGAAAAATTCAAATGTGTCAACACTAATACTTAACCCACTTGTTCTTGTTTTGTGGCTCATAGGTCTGGGTTGGGTGTTCCTGTTATTCTGAGAAACTCAGAAGAAACAGAATCCAGTGCAAGAGTGTTGAAAAAGCAGATGAGACAAGTGAAGAATCCTTTTGGGTTAGAAATCCTTCATCCTGCTACAGCTTCAGTAACAAGTCAGTGAGTTTCTGATGTGCTTGATTTTTGTCCGTTTGGGTTCCTGAACTTAGTACTTTCTGTTTTCTTGCTCTCCCCCTTTTTCTTTACCAAAATGCTTCAGAAACGTTCTTTCTTCCATCATTACAAAAGAAATAATTTTTACACCACTTATAAATATGGTGGTTTTAAAAGTAAAATCTTTGGCTATTTAAGTGCAGTTTAATTCTTATTAATGAAACACTTCCTGCTGTAACAGATTTCTAAGTAGCAGAAACATTTGTAGATTACAAAAACGCCCACAGTAGCTGGTAAACTTTACAGAATTGTAGAATTGTATAGATTTCATTATAGAATATATGCCACCCACTTAAATCTAAGTCCCAGTCTCCAGTGGTGTTTGGAAATGCACTACTTTAAAAAAAAATCTCCTCTTTCTATCTGTGTTTCTGTGGAAACTGAATTTAAGTATCTATTTGGATCAGAGTTCAAGGTAGTTCCTAACATCCCTGAAGTGGCCCACATAGGAAGTGAAATTCATGCCTTTCTGCATCACTGGGGAGTAGTAAGCAAGGCTGACTTGCACTGGCATCTTCTGCCCTTGCAGATGTGGAGCCTTCCTATGAATGAGAAAAGGGCTGCAGCAGTTTTAACCTTCTGTCTATGTAGAAAAACAAAACAACCCCAAACAAGAAACTCAGCAACTTAGTCTTCAGGTAACTTGGATTTTTCAGGAGGTTTGAGCACTTGAATTTTGTGGGACTTTTCAAGAGCTCTGCTCCTGTTTGTGTAGTAAGTGATTAGAAGTTAATGGGTTGGGTGCTTGATTTTTATAAAAGAAATGAAGCACATAGATCCTCTGTTTATCCTCCCTCTGTATGATCAAAAGGGCCTTATTATTTGAGACCACAGAGAGTTGTAGGCTGGTGATCCAGTTAATACCATTATCTAAGGAGGAAAGGGACTTTGGACTATGGGTTGTACTCATGGGTCTGCCAGTGAGTGTGTAAAATGTTACCAGAAGTTAAAATATATCCTTCATAAAATGCATGTGCTGCTTTTGTTAGCTTAATCAGCCATTTTATCTCCTTGCACCCACTTCCTCATCTCATTGACTTTCATAGCACTAAACCTGGCCTAAATTCTTAGAAGATTAGATTATAATGATAAAAATCTGGGACGCTTTAAGAACCTACACGTAGCAATTCCAGAATTCCTGCACATAAGTGAGTTAATGAAATCCTTATCTTCTTTCTACAAGAGGGTATAACACTGACACCAGACTGTCTGGAAGACTGTATTCTTACATGCTACTGGGGCTGCAGTGTTCAAAAACTTCATGAAGCATTGCAGAAACATGTCTACTGCTTCAGAATAAAGACTCCTCAGGCATTAGAGGATGCTCTGTACAGCGAATACCTCTATCGACAACAGTACTTGTATCCTTTTTTGCAATTGCTTTGACAAAATATGCTGTTTCATTGGCACAGGGAGTGTTAAGACTTGTGAACATTCGGCAGTTCTTGGCACAACATATTTATGAACAAATATGATGACAAATATTCTTTATGCAAACGTCACATTTGTCTACAATTATAGTGACACTGATTGTTTTCCTTGACACATACAAAGCATTAAAAAAAATGACAAGGAAGAAAAACATTGTCAGTTACCAGAAGATGCTCAAGTTGTTGATTTTGGTCCAGTGCCTAGATCTCGCTATCCCTTGGTAGCATTGCTGACGTTAGCAGATGAAGAAGACAGAGAAATATATGATATTGTAAGTAATATAAGAATGTATAGAATGTATTTTAGGGTCAGTGTGTTTAAGGTCTGAATGTTCAGGAGATAGGCTTGAATAAAACAACTTCCTTTCCCTGGCCCCTAGAATTTGGTCCCTAGCCTTGTCACTCATGACTCCGTGGGAGCATGGCAGAAGAGCAAAGATAATTGTTATATGTAAAATATGAGTGCCATTCAAAAGATGCTTATGATTTTCAGAAAGCTTATCTCAGCAAAGTTCTCTGTAGTAAGCCCTGTCATCAGATGAACTGGGGTTGTAGTAGGTTAGTAAGCTATTACTCCCATTTTTCTGATCACATAAACCTGTGGAGGAGCTCTTGCACTGATACAGTCTTTTGGGTTGCTGTTGGCAAGGTAAGAGGATTTTTGTGTGTGTGTGTCTGGCACAGATACATGAGCTGACTGCTGCCTTGACTGTTAGAAACATAGAAATTACCTTTCTGCTACAGCCAAGTCTGTGTAATACACTACATTGTGTCTCACAGTAGCCAGCTTCAGGGTGTTCACAGGAAGGTGTGAAGGTCTCCTTGTGGACTGATAAGGGATACTCAGCTCCCTGGAAAGGTCTCCTCCTAATCTCTTACAGTTAAAGCAGCTTCAGATTTGTCACATGCAGTTCAATATCCCTTCTAAACTCTAAACTGACTCTTTTTGGAATGATTTGGGACACACTTTTCTCTCCCATCTTTTCATTTGGTTGACAATCTAATAGCACTAACTGCTTGAACAATAATACAAATGAACTTGGAAGTAAATTGCCTAAATCCACCAAACACTTTTCCACACATTCATTTGGAAATTGTTTGTGATCACACCAGTGCCTAAGAAATCTGATTCTTTTCTAAGTGATGCATGTCCTTGGCTTCTTATCACTTGACCTTAGGACTGCTTCCCTCCCTCTTGTCCCGTGACTTGAGACACTCCCACATGCCCCAGCTATTTCCTGTATGTTTGACATTAGTATGGACATGAGTTTGTAACACCTCTTTTGTTCCTTCAGATAGAAGAAAGGGATGAAAGGAGAGTGGGGAAGGTATTTTTCCTCTGGTTTTGGGGAAAAGGAACACAACTAGAATCTGTCAATATGGTCAAAGAAGTAACTCTACCTGAACTCCTTGCCAGACAAATGTCAGAATTGCATCTCTTGTTGTAAAAACAAACTTTTAAAATATAAATACAGTGTGGAAAAGGATCTTTTCCGCTCTGGCCAGTATGATATTACTGCATTATTCTAACATCAGTGCATCAAGCTACATCTTTAGTTATTTTGTATGTGTGTGTGTCCATCACTATGGCTGATGTTCCAGTAGCTCTTTTCTGGAGAGACTGATTTTCATCCAAACCATATTTGTGGCTAAATCATACCTATTTGGTTTTGTGCCTTAATTTTCCTCTAGCTCCAGAAATTAGAGTGACCATATATGAGAGTTACAGAAATTATTTGAAGACTGTCAGGGCTAAAGTGGAAGAAGACTTAGATCTTAGGCCTGGATGAAAAACAGAAAGTGGAAAAGTAACTTCGTTATGGTGTACAAATACTTACAGAGAGAGAAAATACCTGGTACTGGAGGGGAAGGGGCTCTATAATCAAACAGCATAGCATTTCTACTAGATCATAGTATCACTGTTTATGTTTCTGTACTACAAGGTAACAGAGGAATCAGTAGCTTGAAGATCAAGATGCTTGTGTTAGGAACTGATCCCACTCAGAGTTAAACAGTTTCCCAGGTGTCTGAACAAACTAAGAATTGAGGACATGAGTTGTCATTGAGAAAGCATTTGTGGTGGAATGACATAATACAAATACACTGCAAACTGTTAACTTTAAAGTTCTTAGTATCCAAAGGCAAAAGCTGTCATTTTAATGCAGATTTAATGGCTTTCAGGTTTGAAAACAAAGCTAGTAGTGGTGTGGGGTTGTTTGTTTTGGGATGTTTTTTTGACACATTGTGATTTAGAAAAAAAGACCTTATTGCCAAAGAATAGTAATTTCAGTTAGTATAAATACATATGTATAGGTACATATATGGAGAGTCTGCATGTAATTAGCCATGTGTGGATTTTGAAGTACAGGTTTGATTTGCCTTTTTTTTTTTAACAGCTTTTTTCTATATTTCATTTCTCTTGACAGCTTCTGGGAACTACAATAATATTGAATTTCACTTATTTTCCTCGTTTTTAGAGGCTGTTACATAATTTGGGCAGGGTGAGGAGTATTAGGCACAGCATGCAAGCTTAGAGTGCTTTTACTTCTAGAAAACTGACTCTAAAGTCAGTCCACAGGATCCTTTCATAATCTTTTCAAGTGAAATTTGTCTTTTAGCCTGCTCATTTTAGAAGCCAAATCAGGGACACTTCTAAACACTTTTCAGAGTCCAAAAAACTGTGATCTGTGTGTTTGTGAGGGAAGTGGGAGAAAATAGAGAAAACTTTGCCTCTGACATGTTCCCCTCTAATTATGCAGTTGGAGCTCAGTCGATAGGGTCATTTCTTGTCTTTAAGACAGCCCAGGATGTGGCCGCAGAAGTTGTATGGGACTTAAATGCATAGACTCGTTTAAGGCTCAGTTGCTGTAGGAAACTCCTTGCAGTTTGTCAACTTCTCTTCCATGTAGGAGGAGCTCATCATGAGTTAGTAGAGTGGAAAGAGGAGTGTAGGAGCTGCTGCTTCTGGTTGAAGTCATTATGCCTTTCCATGGCACATCCATGATTGTGTAAGCAGCCCTACCTCAGCTGCCTGAGCACTTACCTTCAGGAGGACTGCATGTGCTTAGGTGCCTTTTCAATGTGGGGTGTGATTCCATTAGGTAAGAGCAGTCAGAGAAGGCCTCTACTGTAAACTGGCCATAGAAGGGCTCCATGGAGAATAAGGGCAGAGAACTGAAGCGCCACAAAGTGCTGTCTTGTGCCATGTCCTGTTTTCACCTTATCCAGCTTTTTTTTTTTTTTTTTTAAATCTGTGTTTGAAGTCAACATTGTTGATTGTCTAAGGAAATAAGCAGGTCAAAGGTTGTAACAAAGTGTGCAGTCTTTCAAACCAACTGTTGTATATGATTCATATAAGGAAAAGGAAAGTTATTAAACTTTTTTTTTTTTTATTATTTGGTAGATTTCAATGGTGGCTGTAATTCACATTCCTGATGAGAGCTACAGACTTCCCTGCAGAATACTGTATCAGTATCTGCTTCTAGCTCAAGGTCAATACCATGAGTTGAAGGTAAGCCCCATACTGAGTCTTGTTTCATCTGGGTGACAATGTTAAGTCTAGCTCATATAGGCATTCAGGAGCCTAAATTAGTATAAGACTTATTGTCAAGCAAAGAACTGGGTAATAGTTAAAATTATCAATTATTTCAGCAAAAGTTACTGTACAGAAATATTTTATATGACCATATTAAAGATTTCCTGGAGAAATTACTTGATTCTAGTCTAGGCAACCTAGGTCATGTCTGCTTCTTAAAGCAGTGATAAGAAATTAACTAGCTTTGAATGCTTCCTATTTCCAGAACATTTGTTACCTCCTTCCTAGTCTCTTAAAATTTCTCCTATACTGCCCTTCGGTTGGGAAAAATGAAGAAGAAACTTTTTTTGTGTTGTTTTTTGTTTGTTTTTTTATATATACTTTTACTGCAATACATGTGCAAAAGTTAGGAGTAGGCCTAGCACAAACCAGTATAAGTTAAACCAATGGTCTTGTTATTCCAGTCCAGTTTCCCTTATCTATGCTTCCTCTGGGACCATCTTTGTCCTGTGTCTGTCAGGCAGTTGATGGTGTGATTCTATGCAATACACTTTTTTATTATTCTGGTAATAAAAATAATGTATGGTATTGATAAGCTAGTAGTTGGGCCAAATTAATTCAGTTGAGTAGCATTCAGTCAGAAATAGATTTGTTCAAAGACATGTTTGTCCTGGCCATTTGCTGACATATTATGCAGGTGAACTTCCCTGTTGATCCCCTTAAACCTTCTCTTCATGTATGGTTTCCATTGTAAAAACATCACTTCAGCTGAACAGAAATAACTGTGCAGCTGCATGCTGTGTAGTTGTGCAGCGTGCTCTCCACAGGCACCTTTGGCTGCATGGCAGTTTACTGGCTTTATTAAGTTATCACACCCAGAAGAATTTGCACTTCATATAAAATGCAACAAAAAGGAGTAGGGGATTGAGCAAGAGTAGAATGGGTTGGGTGAGTGGATTTAACAGCTGGGTGGATATATTTTTGGTAGGAATGGATGGAAGCATCCCTCTAGCCATACAGAACAATACACCAGAAACAGAAACCCGAGTTGGGTTTCAGAACCTGGACAATACTGTTTAAAGTTCATGCATGTACATTGATTTGATTCAGCTGAGATTTGATGACTTATCCTTAGTATTTTCCCAGTCTTTTATGTAATTTTGTGCTTCTGAACTACCTTTAACTGAAGGCCAGGTGACTGTCAGGACTCAGGGGAAGAGTGTCTGGCTCTTGACCCAGTGGAAACCAGTCAGTCTGACCCAGTGGAACTTGCATCGTGTGTGTGTATATTTTCAGCTATCAGGGGAAAGTTTGTTGCCTTCTAAATGTTTGTGTATATGTGTATTTTAGCAGCTCTACATGTCTGCAAATAGTACTGCAGCATCTTCAAGCGATGCATCCCCTGGTGAGAGAAGCACTGACAGAAGCTTACTAGAAAAGGCTGGACTGGCTGAAGACGAACCAGAATTGCATGAAGAAAATAGTAAAGACTGTGTTGTTTGCCAGAATGGCACAGTGAACTGGGTACTCCTACCCTGCAGGCACACGTGCTTGTGTGATGGCTGCATCAAGTATTTTCAGCAGTGTCCAATGTGTAGGCAGTTTGTTCAAGAATCTTTTCCACTTTGCAGTGAAACAGAGCAAGATGAAGATGAATCAACCCGTATCTTGCAAGATGTTCTTCCTGGAAGAGTTTTTTAATATGGAGAAAAACAGAACTGGGTTGTATGCACCAAGATTAAATGTAGAAAACAGACTGCTTATGGGAGGTTACGTAGCATTAACTCATATGGTTTTGCTTTTTATTGTTAGGTAATTCTCAGCTTCCTTATTTTTCTTCGCTCCATATGCTCACAGGAACACCATGCTTATCCATGCAATGTGGACGGGAGAAGTGCGTGGGGTATCTTTGAAGAATGTGATTTCATTTATAACTTCTTACTAGTTTTTCATGGAGTACTATTAGAGGCGATTTTGATTACTAAATTTAGTACATCTACTAAAAAAAGAACAAAACTTGCAAGTGAAGTTGCACACAGCTCATTCTATATTTATTGTATTTAAAATACTAGAGTGATATATCATTTTAGCTGAGTATAATTTAGAAACGTAGCACTTTACAGAATGTATCAAATGAAGGAAAGTAAATATTCTTCATTGTTAAACCCATGTATGTTTATTTTGTAGATGAAAGCTGGGTTGTGGCAGGAGCTGGGAGTCAATGGCATGATTCAGGACACTGTTTCTGATTGTTTTGAAAGATGTGTGTGTATGCAGGCATGTGTGAGGGGCCTTAGTCAAAGCCCATTGGAATGAGTGGAAAGATTTTTGTTCATAATTGTTGTCTTGAACTAAACATTGCTGTCACTTTGAAGCCTGAGCCTCTGCTAAGTCATCTTGAGACACAGACTTTCCATCTTGTTAGCAATGGCTGTAAGAACTTGTTCTCCATGCAAATGTTAGTTAATTACTCCACAGAGTGGTTACTTGGGCAGTTTTGTGGTGCTGTTCTAGTATGAGTAGCCTGCTTTGGGGAATTTCCAACTCTTTTTACTTGCATTGTCAGCTTAGATGCAAAGTTAACCATTCACCTTTTTTCAATAGTCCCAAGGAATTTACTTACTCAAAGAAAGAACCTACAGAACAGCAGAAAATTATTCTTTTTCCCCCCAGTGGTGTATTGTCAAAAGCAATAAAAATGGCTGTTGAGAAGAGAAAGTGGTGTTTTGCTTCTTAAGAAAGCACCAAATTTTCCTGAAAACAGATGGGCTGGGTCTCACATCTGTTAATGTAAGACAAAAATGCAAAAGCTCATTAGAATCTGCGGAAAATGGGGAGTAGCTGCTTTCTGTCCCCCTTCTTGTTCCCTTGCAGGTTTTCCCCACATCCAATTCCAGGACAGCTGCTCAGTATTGGGAAAAGAAAGCCCAATGGCTCGTGTTCTGAGCCATGCTCCAAGCAATTCAGCCTGTAACTCCTCTAACGGTGCTGCTGTACAAGGTACATACAAGGTGTATGTGCTGCACATCTCCAAACCAGGGCAGGAAGCTTCCTCTAATCAAAGGTACTGCATCTTTCCATCATTATTTTTATTTCCTGTTTGCCATGACCCTGCTTCAAACTCCTGGTAATTGCCTCTGAGGAAAAGATTTAGGCAGTAGTGGAGAGCAATATTGTAAGGACAGGGTAAGGTTGGGAATTGATGCATATAGCTACAGATCTCCAGCCAGCATTCAGCAGGCTGTTTGTAAGACAATTTATCTGGTCTACATAAAGTGACCTTCCTTGCCAGGGACAACTTGGGAACAAACTGCTGGCTAAATCGGCCTTGTGTTTCCACTGTAGATCAAACACGAATTAAATACCCAGGTGTCTGGGGGGACTGCTTAGTACTTTCAGAGAACTTTGGAAGACTCACGGTTCTGTGAGGAAATCATCACGGCAAAGAATGAATGGTGTATATGCTGCAATGCAGGAGGCTGAGAACAGTGAGAGGAGAGCAGAGCAGAATGTCACTGCAGAAGGAATGAGTGCTGGTGGCAGCAAGGCCATACCTCAGATAAGGACACAGCACAGATAGGGAGCAACAACAGGATGATGCAACTCAAGCAGACCCAGAGCTGCCTGTATCAAAAGAGAGCGTAGAGACTGTAAGTGTCATATGGTGGCTTCACCACTCAGGGTAAATCAGAGGCATGATGAGAACATGTCCTCTGTGTCACTCCAGGCAATCCACACTGGATCCCTTGGTGCTAGTGAGAATGTGAGCGTGCAAGAATAAGCATGCAAGAATGAGTGGGTGAAATCAGGCTTAAAAATAAAAATCATAGAATCATGGAATAGTTTGGGTTGGAAGGGACCTTAAAGATCATCTAATTCCAACACCATGCTTTGGGCAGGGGCACCTTCTACTAGACCAGGTTGCTCCAAGACCTGTCCAGCCTGGCCTTGAACACTGCTAGGGATGGGTCAGCTGTAAAAAATCACCTTCCCTTTCTTTCTGTGGTCTTGCATTGAGTTTTTTGCTGGCTTGGTTGCAGCCTACCTGCTGGAGGTAGTTGCTAAATTTAGCCTCTTTACCTGTGTTATGAGCCTTGCTCTGCCATTAAAGGGGAGCAGTTAACATGATGATAGTGGAAATAATTGCTCTTCAAACTTCCGTTCATAGCCATGTGTCTCTGCTGTGAATGGAGAGCTGCTGTAAATGATTCCAGGCTTCTGTGGGCTCTCAGAAAAATTAATATAAAGTATATAAAGAGCCTGTGCTGTGATAATAACTGTTTCCATATGAACGGCTTGTGCTACCAGCATGTGGGATAGTGGCTGGACAGCTTGTTATTCCAGAGGAGCCAGTTAATGCTGCGCTTGTCCTAACCTGGAGCTGGGCACTTCTTGGTAGTCAGCAGGGACTGGGTTTGTCCATATAGATAACCAAAGAGGTGTTGCTTACTGCTTAACCACAGCAGTGCCCAACATTCAATCAATGAATTAAGATTTCCCAACAAGACAGTGTGATCCAAGCTTGTGGGCTTGTTTAATCTCAAGGTGAAATGGTATTCAAGTAAAGCCCACAGAGAGTTGCCTGGTCTGTCTCATCCTTCAACTGATCGATGCCACTATTAAATAATAATAACAGCAAACAGGATGTAGCTGTGCTGACCTGCGAGGCCATGTATTTACCATTAAGTCTGTCCCAGCTTTTCATTTGTTTCATGTTCTTTTAATAGCATTTTCCAGAGATGCTTAGTTACTTTATCAGATCTAACAAGCTTCCTTGCTGGCCCAAATCAAAGACCTGACGGAGAGTTATAAAAGGTACAGTAGCTAGCTTATTACATTTGCCCTTCTTCTAAGAAGCCATCTCAAAATATAGATCAGGTGAGAAGTAAAGGAGCAGCTCTAAAGCTACCTTGTGTGTCCCATGATTGTCTTAAGACAGGGATTCAAGGCTCTAAGAGAGAAATAAAACCTTCCCCTGACCCACAAAAACAGTATATTGACAGAAGCTGTTCTGCTCTGTCGCCCTGTTGTAATAGAGGTAATATAACATTACTCTTCCACTCATTATAGGTGATGGTTATGGATTTGGTAACATCAAGGAACATACGCAGCTGCAGGCACAAGGCTTGCTTCTTTTCAGCAGCATTGGAGTATTACAAATTTGTAATGATTTTTGCTGCAGGAGAGAGGTGGGAGGTACCTCAGTGGTTTGGTTCATCAGCTGTAATCAGAGCTGCAGCTTTGAAATGAGTTGATCAAAGTAAGTGGTACTAGGGGTGTTCCTTTCCAAATTAGGTTCCTTTCCAAATGCCAGAGGACTATGGTGTGGACATCTTCCTTTTGCAGAGAAAGTTCCTCTGTGAGGATTTTCCTTCATCCCTGCCTGTCTCCTCCGAGCAGATGGCAAATGGTAGGAGGGAGAGAATTCAGGTCAATTCATTTTAAAATGGTCTTACTATTCCCACAAGGAATTCTGAATTCCCATAAAGAGCTTTGAAAACTAGCTGATACCCTGCCCCTTACTCCATATGGGCTGAAATGGTGCCACCACCACTGAGGATGATCACTGACCATTAGAGTGCTGAGGCTGGCTGCTGAGCTACCAGCAGCCAACACTGCCATCCTGGTACAATGCCATTCCTCATCAGGGAATAAGGGAAGGGGGAGTTCAGAACCTCATGTTTTGGTGGGTCTGAGCAGATGAGAACCCACGTTCATGTTTTGTTCAGCTTTAAGACAAGCTTCTGTGTGAATCTGATTAAAACAATTCATTTACTTGCTAACATCGAACTTTAAACCGTAAGTATGGTAAAAGGAGCCAGGAATCAGGGTCTGAGTTTCTCCTGCTAGTTTGTGCATTGCTCAGTCTCCCCATGCCCTGTTGAAGCTCTGTGAGCTCTGCCAGATGAAGCAGATTGGGGGCTGATGTCTGCAGCTGGGAAGTCTCTGCAGTAACTTGCCACCAGTCACCATTTGCTCAGTTGTCCTGATCTCCAGAACAAACAAGGACTGGCCTCTGTCACTGCAGTGGACGTGCAGGCCCTGCAAAGGCTGTCCCTGGTGTCCTGTATGTTTATAGCTAATGTAAATAATGCCAGCAATAGCTGAATTTTATCTCATACAGCAAAAGTCCTCCTCTGAACCAAGGCATTAGAAAGACTTGGTATTGTCTTGCTGGAGTATGCTGGGCAGGAAGGACAAAGAGAAAATCAGGATTAGGGTTGTATTTCTGGATAACTTTAGTATTACTACCATTTTAATGTTGCTTTGATGGCATACAGCGACCGTGTAATATGCCTGAGCACAGCTATCAGGCCATAGCTGAGCACTGGGGAGTGCCATGCTTTGCAGGGTCTCCCAAAGCCAGCCAGACCCTGCGCCCTGCCTTGCGACTGCTCCCTGAAGCAGTGCTAACCATGATGCTTATAGATGTTTGCCCAGCCAGTGACCACAAAAAGGGGCTCAGAAAGCCTGCTGAGCAATGCGGAGTCACTCGGGCAGCTCTACACATTGTTTCTGTGTTGCTTTTATTCCCTCCTGTCTGTCAGCAGTGTGGGTAGAGAGACATGAGCTTGCAGTGCGGCAATGGTTATACCTATAAAAACAGGCTTCTGCTGGTTTGGTTCCATAAATTTGTAGGAATGTGCAACACCTACATAAAGGGACCTTTGTCTGGATGTTGCTGCTTCTGAGCTGGGAGATTTCCTACTTTCATTATGCCTACTCATAACGGGAATGATTTAAAACAGTAAAAATGCTATATGTAAACATAGTCGTAAGACTAGATGAAGTCTTCATCAGTCTGATGTCGAAAGTGAGGAGTCTCTCTGTTTCTCTGACAGTATTTTGAAAAGCAGTGACTTTATAAATTCATGCCAAGATTACTGAGCCCTCATCAGGGTTCAGAGAAACCCAAAATACTCCTTTTACTCCTCCTCCCTCCACATGTACTCCTCAGCTATAGAAAGGGCAATGTTGTGATGTTTGCCATAGTCATGACAGGAGGTGTCACCACATTTCCATTCTTCAGAAAACATCTGTATTACCTGTGCCGTGTCCGGTGCTCCTGAGGGTCGAATGAACTGAGGAACTACTGCGGGACCAGCAATAAATTAGATGGACAATTAGTTGCTACCTGTGTTTTACCACTTCAGCCTGTGGTGTCCTCGTATCAGCAGATGATGTGTACCTAGAAAGCTTTCCTAGGTCTTAGATGCCTCCTCCAGCTTTTTGTCTTCATCATATGAGGGATTTTGGCAGTTCCTAATATTTTTTACTTTCCCATTGCATAGCCACTTCACATTTAATATTTCTTGGCAGATTTTTCAACAGTAGCTATAGTCAGGGGACTGGTAAGAAGTCTAATGCATCACTTATCTCTTTCATAGTGCTATTTATTTCAGTGTCTATCAGCTCCTTGTGAGCAGTATTTTAACAAACAGGCTAGAGGGAGGATTGCTAACTTGTGAATTACTTTGATACTTGTTCCTTTTCTTCTTTTTTTTTTCTTTTAACTCTACAGATTCTATTGAGTTTGGAGGCAATGAGACCCCAGAGATCTACCACGGTCATCATGCATCAATCTTCTGCCACCAGAATTGAGTGAGATACAGTTGTTCTGTTGTGTCTTAACTGGTCAAATACAACACACACACCACACTTGGAGCTATTAGGTTTTGGTCTCCAGTTCCTGAGGGTCCTCGATTTGAAGGATTTCCCCTATAGGGAATAGACTGCAAGCTCAAAATGCACCAGCTTGCTGGAAGCCTGGATTGGGATACTGCTGGCAATGAGGCTGAGGATAATTACAGCAAGCAGGGAGCCCTGAGGGAGTCAGGCACCATGTTTGCTCATGAGCTGCTCTGCTTGCCAAGGCCAGCAGACCCCTTTCTATGGGGGCACATTTCAATGATCAAAGTAAGAAGAGGGCAGGATTTATGGCATATGACAGCTTGAAAAGCAATGTTTTTCACCAGGCGCTGCCATACAGGGAACAAGATTAACAACCCAGCTGCTGCCTTTCTTTTGAAAGTCAGCTTCTTCCTAGGTGGTCAGTACCAGACGCTGGCTGGACTCTCCTCCACTGGGACAGCTTGAATGACACAAGAAGGTTTGCTGTAGGACCAAAAGAAAGATGTTTGCAAGAGGTGGTGGATTCACATTTAAGAATGGCTATAGCTTTTCCAGTCTTTCAATCTTTAAGTATCTTTTGAGAGACATAAAAGAAGTGTAGATAAGTCTGCTAGCTCCAGTTTTCCCTTTCAGTGCCAACTTCTTAACAAAAGTGTCCATCAAGACCAACAGCATTAAACCTCTACCATTCATACTGGAGTACTGCATCCAGCTTTGGGGCCCCAGCATAAGAAGGACATGGAGCTGTTGGAGTGAGTCCAGAGAAGGCCATGAAGATGCTCAGAGGGCTGGAACACCTCTGCTATGGAGACAGGCTGAGAGAGCTGGGCTTGTTCAGACTGGAGAAGAAAAGGCTCCAGGGAGACCTTAGAGCAGCTTCCAGTGCCTACAGGGGGCTTATAAGAAAGTTGGAGATGGACTTTTGACAAGGGCTAGTAGGGATAGGACAAGGGCGAATGGGTTTAAACTGATGGAGGGGAGATTTAGATGAGATGATAGGAAGAAGTTCTTCCCTGTGAGGGTGCTGAGGCGCTGGCGCAGGTTGGGTTTTGCCCAGAGAAGCTGTGGCTGCCCCATCCCTGGCAGTGTTCAAGGCCAGGTTGGACGGGGCTTGGAGCAACCTGGTCTAGTAGAAGGTGTTCCTGTCCATGGCAGGGGGGTGGAACTAGATGAGCTTTAAAGTCCCTTCCAACCTAAACCATTCTATGATTAACAAACCATTTGCTTTTCTCCTGTCCTGAAAAAGGTATTTGATAATATAAAGGACTCCTGGCCCTATGACATATTTTGATGAGGTCATGTATATCCTTCATTTTAGCAAAATCTAAATGTGGCCTTGGTGTTCCCACAGTCTAACTGCTGGATCTACTCGCAGCAACCCACTACGCACTTATTTCACAGCACCACATGAACTCAGAAATGTCCAGGCTTTGCCAAGCTATACCCTCAGCTTTACTTTGCTGGGTTTTACTTTGCTGGGTGTGACAGGCCTTTTGGCAATGTGCAGATTTCTCTGCAATTCATCCTGCTTCTGCTTCCAACAACTGCAGCCAGGTGAGACCTCTGCAATGCAGGGCTCCACTAGCCCCCTCTGGATACATCTGCTATGCCTAACTGGAAGAAATGCATCTCCAGTAGGCCTCATTTTCAGTAATGAACTTAAATGTTCCTGGTTGCTGCATATTAAGTGTTCATTCTCCAAAGATTCCCATAAATCCATGTCCTCCAGCACTGCCCATATTTCCCTTGTCCCATGTAGTCTGAAGGCTGCTGTAAGAGACAGTGGGGACAGAATGGTGGTTGGATGCTGGTGAAGTTGGGGACAATCACAGGAAACATGGCAGCTTGTAAAGCTTTTCCCTGGAGCCAGCAACCAGTTCTAACCATAACATAACACATGATCTCGTATGTTAACTATGTGGTAGTCTCTGCTGCAGGGAGCAGGACCAATCCATACAAGGGCAAGGCAAACCCAAAGATGTATCTGCTGACTTTTGGTCAAGAGTTTTGTTTCTCTGAATGAGCTCCTTAAAGCTGGGTTTCAGTCTTTTGAATGTCTCTTATTTGGAGGGACATAATTCCCTGTAGCACTACTTGGAGATGGACCCTGGTCTGGTTGAGTCACCCCACCCGCACAAATCTGATCTCATAAGGTGGTTTTACTCCCTTTTTGTTTCTTCTCATTTCCATGAGAATCTTCCTTTTTCTTCTTTTCTCACCTTTTGCAGAGAAACTTGTTGATACTCGTGAAGACAGGAGTGGTGGGTTTGGGGCATTTGAGCAAAGCTGCCATGATTCCCCACTTCCCATGCCAGGTTCCTCAGGGAAGCCGTGATCACTACTGTGCTGGGTGGTGGCTAGAGCTTAGCTGGGAGAGCTGAATTTGGTATATATGGAGCAACATTACATGTTTATTTATTCCCTGTTTTTAAGGAAACATGTAAAAAGCTCTTAGCAGCAATTTAAGCATCTGGCAAAGCGTTGTACAACTGGCCTGGTTCATCAGGGTGTTGGGGCTGGTATTATCCAGTTTGCTTCTAGCCTTTCATAGGTGTACCAGCCTTCATTGATGGAGCTCTCCTGAGGACTCCTGAGAAGCAACCTCCTTGACCAGGCAAGCAGGCAGCATCCTGGGCAAGTGAATGGCCTGAGATGTGGTGGGATGGAGAGAGACATGAGGATGGTGTGCAGGGCATGGCTGAGACTGAATCCCTTCTGCCAAACGCACCTGGCGGCCTCAGCATGTTGTGCCTTTCTCAGCAGCTCACTCAGTTTCCATGTCTTGTTCCTGCCTTGTTGCTTCTTGCAATGTCTTCAGAGAACTAAGGCAAAATGTAGAATGCCCCGTAGAGGTGTCTCAGTGGATCGTCTGTAGCTGCCCCATCCCTGGCAGTGTTCAAGGCCAGGTTGGATGGGGCTTTGAGCAACCTGGTCTACTGAAAAGTGTCCCTGCCTGCGGCAGGGGGGTTGGAACTAGATTGTCTTTAAGGTCCCTTCCAAACCAAACCGTTCTATGATTCTGTGATCTCTATTTACATCTATTCTAGCTGTATGCACACAGGCTTGCTGTGTCTGTGCAGCCCTAGATGTTATTTCTGCAAGTTTGGCTGAAAGCTGCATGTTTGGAGCCAGGAGCAGGAGAATCAACGAGAGCCGTTATCCCCTGTGTTTGCCTTTCATGCTTGGATACCCTGCCATTTGGTCAGCTGAGAGTGTGAAGGTTTCCTCCACCCCAACATCCTGGCTACGTCTAAACCCTCACCCAGCCTAGCAACTCTTCCACTCTCCTTTAGGGAAATTCTCCTTAAATTACTATCATTTTGTCAGCACTAGCCATGCTTCATTATTAATAATTAAGTAGAAAAACTGCCCTAATATCAGTGCTGCTGACATGTCTTGAGTTGTCACCAGGCTTCCAAAGAGAATTGCTTGAGAAGGGGTAGTTAGGGAAGCAATTTCCTCAATGGTGCGTGCTAATGCACATCTCCAAGCCTGCACTGGAGCTGCTGGAGCCAGGGAGTCGAGCAGCTCTGTTGAATGGTGCCTCCTTGGGGATCAGTGTCTTGTTTCATCAGGGCCATCTGCTCGCAACACAGCCTCAGTCAGCTCCAAGCCCTACAACAAGCTGCTTTCATTGCTGGCTGAAATGGTTTGAAAAATCTGAGTGTTGTAGGTAAACATGACGTGAGGCTATGGGATATAGCCATCCAGGGAGTTATCTCACCAGCAGGCATTTACGGGGTGTTAGCACGCATGAAGAGGGGCCCGCAGCCACTGAGGCATCTTGCTGCAGACCCATCTGAGGTGTGAGCTGGAGCCGTGTGATGGCCGGTCAGAGGGGATGGGATGGAACATCTCTTGTGTGCTGCACAAACCAGCACACCTCACAGCCAGGCTGCCCCGATGGCCCAGCAGGGCTTGAGTGAGGCTTTGCCCTCAACACACACACACAGATCTCAGTTTTGCAAAGACAAAGTCTTCAAATATTCACTCGCTTTTGATGGGACGATCAGGTCTGGCAGTACTGCGGAAAAGCACGCATCTATATTCAAGGAGCTATTTGGAACTGGAGGAGCCCAGTGAAACTTACTGCCTGCTGGGTTAAATAAATCATTCGCATCCCCTTCTTCTTCAGCTCCTCTTCGTCACCAATTCTCTGCATGTCACCAGGAGTGAGAGCAGCCTGTGGTACTTTTGCCAGGGATGCTTTTTTGAGAACCATTAGTTAAGTTGATTTATTCTGTTGCCTCTATGTCCCCAGGGTCCCTGTGAGCCAGCTCACTGAGAGCACAGGGCAGAGCTGGAGAGGCAGGTGCCAGTGCACTCACAGCACAACAGTGTTTTCAGAGCTGAAGCAGGGTCTTCTCAAAGCAACTCCTTGACAGCAGCTAAACAAATATTATGTGAGCAGCGCTTTCCACGCTAACCAGTATTTCCCAGTGCTTTCACTAGCACCCAGATGTTGCCACTTCCTCTCTTTTCCCTTCAGATGTGCACCGATCCCCTGCTGCAGCTCAAGCCGGAGGGTTAAATGCGCTCTTCCTGCCAGCCCTCATCTCCCATCGCAGGGGGTCACCGCCTCCTGCATCAGGCAAGTCAATGTACACTGCTCTCATGAGGACTTGGGCTGCAACACCTAACCTACCACTAACTTAAGCAGAAGTGATTGTACATCCAGGCTGAGAGCTGATCCACGTGGCAGGGTCATGCATTAAAGGCTGGAAGATGTGCGCTTCACACCCTGCCCCAAAATGATGCCAGCAGAATGCAGTGCATGTAGATTAGGTATTCCAGGACTGGGATCATCTTTTCTTCTATTTTCTCCAGGGCAGGAGAGATCTGTGACTTCTCATGGTGAATTCAGACCCAAAGTTATCCCTGAACCTGAGACTGGGCACAGGACCGTGAGTATAATAAATACACATTTTTAATGCTGCCCCATCTAATTTGGAAATATGTAGGTTTTGTTGTTTAAACTTTTCCTTTTTTTTAATTTGGTAGGGTTTATTTGTATGCATAGCACAGCTCCCTTCACTGCCCAAGGTGAGGAAGACGCTAGCATCCCAGTGCCCAACTCCCACGCTTTGTTTAGGAACAAATGGAAGGATGTTTACTTACCTCAGCCTGCCTACCGTGATATTTTCACTAGTATTTGGGTTTAATGAGCTAGGAAATCTGGGCCATTGTATGCTGGTGGATGTACTCATCCTTTCTTCAGCTAAATATGCTGTCGGATAGCTTCCACGGAGATAAGCAACTGCTTCCTTTGAACTCATGAACCATCAAGATTCACTAATTTGCTTAGACCACCTGCTTGGCTAATATTACCACAGGCCTCTTGTTTTCTCTCTCAAGTGGTAAACAGAAACATAGAGCATGCCTAGATGTTGCTGTACAAGCTGCCCTGGCATGCTGGCAGCGGAGGCTGGCCAGACCATGCCATCAGTTCTGCCTTGGCCAAATAATGACAGCCTGGACACTGCAAACCCCACTAACAGCCTCTGCTTTTTGCCCTGGGACTTGCAGCCCTGCAGAAATGCTGCAGCTGTATCTGTGAAGATCCCAAGGTTTCCCAGAAATTTCCATATCCAATAGAATTATCCTACTTCTCCATTGCCTCGTGTTTGTGCAGAGCTAGGGCATCTCTGCTCCTAGGACACAGCATCTGCACATGGGACGCTCCATCCTTGGGGAAGTGAGTTGATCATGGAGGTGTTGATCGAGTTCTTCCACCCCAGCGTATGAGCCCCGGGAAAGATTGGCTTCCAGCCAGCTTGGGACCATTCAGTCACATTGATCTGCATGGGCACCCACCCCACAACACACCTAGGGATGCAGCTGGGGATGCAGCAGGGTGTTTCTTCCATGGGTCACAGATGTATTATTTTTAATTACCATAGAAACCTCCAAACATCACAGCGTATGTTGTTATGTCAGGATCTCACTCCTCCACATCTTCTTCCTGGGGACACTAATGGAGGAACAGATACTGTGGGGTTCTGAGTGGTGGATCATTATTTTGGGGTCTATTATCAGGCTGCTCTCAATGTCTCTGGGGGCATGGGACATACTCTGTGGCTTTGGTCCATTTACTCTCGCTTGTTCATGACTTCTGCATGTGGGGGATACCATGTCTCACCAATCCACTTGGCCTTGCAGAGGGCTGCATTTAATGTTTCATCCCTAAATATTCTGCTGTTACCACTTTAGATGTGCAAAATGCAAAACCTGAGAGGCGTTATCGGCAAGGCGAGCTTGGCAACCCTTAAATTAGCAACGTGCAAGTGCATTTAGTTCTGCCCGGAGCTCCTCGTGCTGTTTACACCGATGGTTTAACAAGCCTCGCTCTGCATTCCCATGCAAGACGTGCACACACAGATGGTGTATCCTCACAGCTCGGCGGGCTGTCCCTCAGATGCCCGGACAGCGGGAGGACTGTCAGCACTGAGGTGCGGGGAAAGGGGCTCTTTGATGGATCATTTATTTGGATGGAGCTGGAGGATGAGGCAGATGGTTGGGTTTGTTGGCAGGGAACTCCGCGCCTGTTTGTTTAATTAGTCACCAGACATACTGAAAGCGAAAGTGTGTTATGTGCAAACTCATAAGCAGGGTGAGATGGACCATTTGCGCTTGACGTATAGGCAGCAACTTGGTGATCCTCATCCTGCAGCAGGACTGCAATACTCCTGTGTATGGGACTGGGTATTCCTGGGGGCTTCAGGCAGACTTTACCTTTTCCCCAAAAAAAGTAACAGGTTCAGCCATGTGTGTTGCTTTTTGTGAGCCAAAGGAGGCCCAAATCTGGAGTTTTCCTCTCTCCAGCACCCACCAGAGCACACAGCTGCCTTTGGAGAATGGCTTCACCATTGGAGGAGTTCAGCCCCTGGTTTGACACAATCACGTCCCTCCTTCGTCCTTCACCACCTCCTGCCTACTCTTACCTCCGAGCTTCCCTGCCCACAACGCAACAGGGACCAGGAAACGCTGCAACAGTTCCCTGAAGCACAAGCCATACACAGACCTGACATTTGCCACACTCACAAATAAACCCAAGTTACGCTTTTATTTGGGCTTTATAACGCGTTAGAATCTGCTCAATATTCACAGTCTTCTTGCAAACACTTATTCTTGGTTTTGGTCCTACCTCCTCCCCCTCACCCTTGGATATACCTGTATCATTCCTTGAATAGCAGGGAAATTGAAATAAAATAGAGTAGGATAGGATAGAACAGAACAGAACGCAGTAGAACAGAAAAAATAAAATAAAATAAAATATCATCTGCAGGGGAAATCAATAGCCCGAAGCACAAATCCTGCTCCTCTTGGGCACCGTTGGTGCTCTCAGGTTTAAGCCCATCCATCCACACCGACTGCTCCCCACATCCCCGGGGCAGCATTTACCACTGAGCACCCCGACATGCAAAACCCCTCAACCAAATTAAATCACGTTTGAAACGTCCCCT
>NW_009940965.1:759-1729 GCF_000696875.1 Nestor notabilis | reverse complement strand
CACCTCCCAGCCCTGCAAAATTCTGCATCCTCAAACTCCACCAGGGCCTTCATGGGACGTTTGCATTCAGCCCTTTGTCAGGAGCCAAAGCCAAAGCCCAGGAGGTTCAAACCTGCACCTCAAAATGGCTTTTTCCTTTCTCAGTCCAGGACTGCCCAGTGCCCAGTGTGGCCCGTCTGGCAATCGGGTGAGCACGTCCCCGCCAGCCCTGCACCGGTGACACAGCAGCCGGGTCTCCGCAGGACACACAGCCAGGACCACGCACACAACGTGCCCAGCTCAGCTCTGCCGCGTGCTCAGGGAGCTCTGACTTCCCTCCACTTCTAAAGCAAGCAGTGCACACGCAGGAGCATCGCGCTGCTTGCTCCATGCGCTTCTCCATCTGCACCACCCAGATCACTTGAGGACATCCCGTCACCATCCCCTGGTACCAAGCAGGAAAGGGAACACCGCATCACACCGTGACTCCAACCGCAAAGCGAAAATCTCACTCTCCCAAACGCCTACCCCTGGGCAGCGGGACGCCAATTCCCATCCCCTCTCCTCTTGATGCTGCTTTAGCACCAAGCAGCAAAGCCACGTGCCCAGGACTGTCCCGTCCTTCCCACTGATCCCCCTGGAGCTGCCATCCTCACAAGCCTCACCACCTCCCGCTCGGGAGGGAGGCTCAGCTCTTTGTCCTCGCCTCCCCTCGCACACCAACATGTGCACAGGGCATTACCAAAATAATAAGAACCAGAGCACTCCCCTCACATGTTGTGTCTCACGGGAGGAGGATAAAAACAGCACCGCAGCGTCTGCACTGCTCAATGCACTGCAGACACACAGGCGTGCGCTGCAGCCACACGCTTCCTACGGGAACCCACCAAGAATCAAACTGTGCAGGATTCCAGCTCGGATGCTCCAAGCTCCCCAGGAGACCGGCGCTAGCGGCCGCCCCGGCTCTGCCTGGTGCCCGGGATGTGCCCTG
>NW_009940965.1:0-709 GCF_000696875.1 Nestor notabilis | reverse complement strand
GCCCCGGCTCTGCCTGGTGCCCGCGATGTGCCCTGCAGCGATACCCCACTGAGACAATGAACCCGCTGACTCCAGATCCCGCCCTAGTTTTGCAATACCAGTTTCTTTAAGGTTTGCCAAACTGGTTAAAGACGATGCCACAGCATTAACTGCTTCGAGAGCCTGCCGGGCCCTGCCCGGGGCGCTGGTGCAGGCAGAGCGGGCAGGGCGGCTGCTCTCACCTACCAGGGGTCACATCCCATCCCGCAGTACCATGCCCCTGGACCCTGCTGTGCCTGGACCCCGCTGCCCTCAACCCAGGACTGGGGCCACTTTCAGTTTTCCTTCTTGAGAAAACAGGTTGGCCCTTATCAGGTGCTGTTCCGGGTAGGTGGGGAGCTTGCAGGGAGACAGCCGGACTTTGCCTCCAGACAGGGGCATGCATATCAAAAGGCTGGAAGTTTTACGGGATGGCTGGGATGGCAGCCATCACCCAAGCCCTGTTTGAATAACAAAAAGAAATAAAGGACCCCAATGGCCAGGGCTCGCTCCCTCCGGGCTGGCTCAGGGCTATCCCCCCCGCACAAATGGCCTTTAACTCTCCCCAAACCGAACATTTGCCTCTAATCCTGCGAAGAAAAGAGTTACTGGGCTGGCAGTTTAGCAAGAAAGGGAGCCCATTTTGGCAGATCTGCTCATTAAGAAGGGCAGGCTCTCCCCTCCCCTGCCC
>NW_009940964.1:0-2659 GCF_000696875.1 Nestor notabilis | reverse complement strand
ATGAGGTTGGCATTGGCCACCTCTCAAATGTCTCCAGGTCCCTCCATCCCTTCCCTCCAGTGTATCAACCAAACTACACAGCTTGGTGTCGTCGGCAAACTTGCTGAGGGCACACTCAATCCCACTGTCCATATTGCTGAGAAATCAGAGATGTTGAACAGGATCAGTCCCAACACCAACACCTGAGGGACACCACTTTTTAACCACTCTCCAGTTGGGCATTGAGCTGTTTACCACAACTCTTTGCATGCGCCCATCCAGCCAGTTCTTTATCCTCTGAGTGGTCCATCCATCAAATTGGTGTCTCTCCAATTTAGAGACAAGGATGTTCTGCGGGACAGTGTCGAACGCTTTGCACAAGTCCAGGTAGATGATGTCAACTGCTCTGCCACTGTCCATCAGTCCCGTAGCCCCATCATAGAAGGCCACCAAACTGGTCAGGCAGGATTTCCCCTCAGTGAAGCCATGTTGGCTGTCACCAGCCACCTCGTTGTTTTTCATGTGCCTCAGCATGCTTTCCAGGAGAATCTGCTCCATGATCCTGCCAGGTACAGAGGTGACACTGACTGGTCTGTAGTTCCCTGGGTCTTCCACCTTCTCTTCTTGAAAATGGGGGTTATATTTCCCTTTTCCAGTCATCAACATGTCCTACAGACTTCACATGGCACTGAGAATATTCAGCACTTCAACAATGAAAAAAACCCAAACCAAGCCAGGCCAAACCAAGAGTTTCAGAAAATGAAGTTGCTGAGAAACCAAGCTCTGTTGTACAACAGACCTTCATTCTTGTTCTACTGCAACTCAGTGGCTGTGTTCTCTTCTCTTTGTGGTGTTCCCAACTACCCAGATGAGATGTTAGACTCTGTACTTCTCTGACTAAATTAGATGGTGCGGGGACTGGGAAGCAAAGTGAGCAAGGATCCTGTTCTGCCTATCCAGAGAGAACGATAACATCATGTGTTTGTAGCTCACCTTTGAACCTATAACCAACAGGTTTCACTATGAAGTACACCCCTCTCAGAACTAACCTCTTAAGAAGAAAAATGTCATGGAAAGAATTAAAACAACAGAATGATCACATCATATCCACCTCACTGAAAGCCCTCTTAATGCCAGCAACCAAAGGGGGTCCCAGACTAATCCATGGTGTGATCCTCAGTTCAGCTCCTTCCTGTTTAACATTCTCATCTCATTCCCCTACTTCCCCCTTCACAGAATGATGACTTTCAACAGGCAAAAGCCCTTTTATCCCCCTGGGCTCATTGTCCTACCTACAGAGCAATGAACGCTCTCCCAAATGTCCACACAGACAATGCTCTAGGCAGCACACTGCCTGCCCAGCTGCTGAGCTGTCCTTGCTGCCCCTCACAACCTCCTCCTGAGTCAGCGGAGCAGACCCTTCAATAAACATCTCTCCGCTGTGCATGTACGTAGAACAAAAAGCATCTACAGGACAAATTCCAAACCACCAAGAAATGAAGACAGAGGTCCGAGCCCTCTTACCAGGAGCTCCCTTTACCTTGGCAGACACCACACTGTGGTAAGCAATATTGGCTACATCTACAGATACTCATTGTAACCATATACCTACATTATATGCTGCCTATGCATTCAGCCCAATGTTCATGCAAGTTCCATTTGTGTTAGGAGATGGTGAAAAAGCCATGTACTTGACAGACAATCTTAATCCAAATGATATGCTTAAGAGCATTTTAGTATTGTTTGATAAGAACTGCAATCTTAAGAGCATTACTTAAGTTGTGTATTTCTCTAAGCATGTCAATTTATCAAAGCATTTAATTGGTTTATTTAACAAAACACACAACAAATTTACTCATGAACAACCTACTTCTAGGAACTTAGGAGCTGATTTTACATGGCTCTTGGATGCCTAAAAATTCAGGAAAAAATTGAGTGGGAATTGTCTCTTTCTATTGAGACTGAAGGAAATCTGGCACCTAACCTGTCCCACCTTGAGTGTAACCTGCCTACCTGGACTGCTGGATTATTAAGTATCTGCGAAAGACAGGCTGCAACTCCTTCAGCCCTTAAATTTGTTTAAATGACTCAATGTTTTACAACTTATAAATTAAGGGTAATTTTTTCTTTCATTTCCTAGCCAGCTTCTCAATGTGGAAGGCAGCATTTGACAAAGTCACTTCCATCAGCTAGCTGATATCGAAGCCAAAAAATCAGACTTCAAGAAAGACAAAATGGATGACACTTGGAAACACAAATAGCCAAGATTGTTCCCCTATAGACACGTGGTGTAGCACATGTCAGTGGCATCTTCGAAATCAGAACTAAGCCTGAAAAGTGAAGATGCTTTCCCTGACTCGCTGCAAAAACATAAACTTCCGCTCATCAGAATTAATCAACATGTTTTCTGAATGTTTTAAAATTTATTAAAAACTTTCACTAAAATAGGCTGAGCATAAAATGTAATTATAAACTTTCAAAGAGCCAGCATTTAATTGCATTTCAGATAATTTTATATTTATTCTCCTACACCACCGATTTCATGTTGACTGCTACTGAAAGGACGGCACGGCCACAATGGAACACGGGGAAAACAGAAACCAAAGAACCACAGAGGGGTTTCGGTTAGGAGAGACCTTCCGCCAGACGGCATGCATACCAGGGTAGTGTGGTATTAAGG
>NW_009940963.1:0-9052 GCF_000696875.1 Nestor notabilis | reverse complement strand
TTTTATTTTTTATTATCTATTATTTTATTAATAATATTAATTATCCAGAATAATTAAGCTTTCTCTGGTGGTTTTTTTTTTCAATATTTTTTTATAGTGGTGAAATATCTTTCTATTCTTTCTTCCTGGGTTAAACACTTAAAGGCTGAAGTAAGTGAAAAAAACTGTATTTATTGTGGTGAGAAAATCAGCATTGTATAGATGACATAAGTAGGAAAGAATCAGCAATTAGTGTTATGAAGGAAGGCTAAAGTAATCTAAAGGATTGCTGATTACCTTCTCAGCTTGTGAAAGCATTTTTATTCTTTCCTAAAAGACATTGCCTTAAGTATTATTGTCACAGCTATAGAAGCTACTCTACATCAACTGGATTGCTTCAATTAACCTGTATTTCAAAATAATTAAGGACCACAACAAGTCAAAAGGGATCTAGGAAGGCTGGTGTCTTGAGTTCAGCTACAGCAGTCATTTTTTCTCCTTCTTAATAGCTGGTGCCGGGCTCTGGTTTTGACTTTCAGCCTGGGAACAACGCTGATAACACCGATGTTTTTAGTTGTTGCTCAGTAATGTTTACTCTGACCAAGGACTTTCTCAGTCTCGTGCTCTGCCAGGGAGGAGGGGAAGCCGGGAGGAAGCAGAGACAGGACACCTGACCCAAACTGGCCAAAGGGCTATTCCATACCACAGCACGTCATGCCCAGTATATAAACTGGGGGGAGTCACCCGGAAGGCCCAGATCGCTGCTCTGGTCTGGTTGGGTATCGGTCAGCAGGTAGTGAGCAATTGTATCCTCTCCCCTTGTTATTCCTCTTATCATTATTATTGGTAGCAGTAGTGGTTTGTATTATACCTTAGTTACTGGACTGCTCTTATCTCAACCCGTGGGAGTTACACTCCTCCGATTCTCCTCCCCATCCCTCCGGGAGCTGGGGCAGGAAGAAGCAGGGGAGTGAGTGAGTGGTTGAGCAGTTCTGAGTTACCGGCTGGGCTTAAACCACGACAGCTGGCAAGAGGGTTCTCAATTACAACATCATTGTTTCAGATATGATCATCTTCTCCTGATCCTGTCTTTGATTTACATAGCAAGCTATTTTGTCATGCTAGAGAGAAAAAAAGACATGCTTAAAGCCAGTTTGAGTCTTGTCATATATAATGCTTTTTCCAAAGAGGCATTTTAGCAACTGGTGATGCCAACCCTAATTTTTTGACACAACACAGAAAAATGAGGGGTTTTGCCTGGGATGCATTATCCTTTTCTGTTGCCTACAGTAAAGGCAGAAAAGTGCTTCTATTGGGTCAAATAATGGGATAGTCATCAGCTAGTTGCAGAGAGCATTCATGCAGCAACACAATAGAGTGGACAGAATGTGAATTAGTCAGGAGTCAGGACAAAGCAAAACCCAGGCAGGAATGGAGAATATGGGGAATGTGTTTCCAACTCACAATATAATGCTAATATCAAGGTCTTCAGCATCATTAGCTATACAAGAGGCAAAAGGAAAACATGCAACATACTGGTTTATAGATGCAGTAGAGCAGCTTAAGTTTGAACTCTGCGGAGGAGAGTCACTTCAAAAAAATATATACAAGTTGCTTACAGAAATGCATTTTTTGTGGGCTTTGGGTTATTAAAACAACTGTAAAAGAATATCATATTAAGGCATAGGCTTTAGGATAACACAGTTTGTTTGTACATCGGAACTTTTAGCCTGACTCTGAAAGGACCTTTCTCCTTGACTGCATTTAATATATATGTATTATACATATTCATATATAATTCCTTTTGTAATTATAGGAAGTATATTTGATGAAAGCTTACTTCAGACATCAGAATATTAAAGAACTTGATCCAAGCCCTGAAGTCAACGGAATAGGCAGCCCCCCCAGGGAGCTGAACACAGCTGGAAATGAAATGTTCAATCTCAGTCCCAGCAAGACCAACATGATGTTAGCTGCAAGGGGAGGACCATCTAAGAGCAAGCTCCAGACACTGCCTGTTCAACTTGTTATTGAAGTTAGGGTAAATATCTGCACTGCACAATCTACCAACATTTGAATACATGGCATGAGCAGGAGCTCATGCACCTCATTATCACGCATGTGAACAGAAGGTACTGGACATACTTCGTTGCCCAAGCTTCTATGTACTACTAAGAAATACAGTAAATTATCCTGAGCAGAGAACTGTGTTAGTGATGCTAGACATTAGAATGACACAGAGGTGTCTTTACATGGGATAGTCTTGGCAACAAGGGAGCCACAGTAGCATGTTATCCTGCTTTCCCCATTCATCTTGCCTGCAGATGTGTCCTCCTTATTGGGCTCTGCACCTCCAGCACTCTCTGGGGCAGATCATGTAATGCTGAGGGTTGCAAGGCAAAAACTATGTTCAGGACTGACTTGTATGGACCAAAGGCAGCCCAAGGTAGCTGGAAGATGGTGATCTTTGTACTTCCTTCTATATATAAAAGTACATGTACACAAGTACATACTGATGACCCTTGTCTGAAAATGCAGGAGTCTAAAGAAAAAAGCTTCTTCAAGTCCACCCAAGACTCAGTGGTACTGCAGCCAGTGTTGAGATCTGGCCTTGTTGAAAACCCAGCAATGAGCATGGGTTATTTATCAGTACCAATAATGCTGTCAAGAGCTGTAGCACAGCAAGAGGCTCAGGTGGGTCCTCACATTTCACAAGTAGCACGGTGAAGAGTACTAATGGGATGAAAGATCCCTCTTCATCTCCCAAGGAATAAAATCCTTCTCTTTCCTCTCTGACACATGCCAGCCTCTCAGCACCTTATCAGGGACTATTTGATTCTTGTCATATTTTATTATTTGTGGATATATAAAATGGATCATGCAAGTGCCAAGTGAAAGACAAAGCATTCACAGAGCAAACACAGATTCTGTGATCCTTCAAATACAGAGCTTTAAAACCAAAACCAACAGCTCTCTGTGAATTTAATTTTGCCAGGTGGTACATAAACGGTGATGTGAACTATCAAGATATAAATCATACATGCTTAAAAAGAAACATTCATTGTTATGATAAACTTATAGTCTTTACTAAGCAATGTGGAATTTTTTCCAAAATCCTGATTCACATCTGTGGATGAGTGGAGAAAGGTCCACAGATGCCAAAACCACTCTTGGCACTCCTTGCTACAATTCTAGCTGCCCTGGGAGCAGGGCCATTTCAGTCTGGGGTGGACTGAGCTGCACAACACAAAAGATGAGCTCTGACAAGAAGCAAGGTACTTCTGGGAGAACTCCAAAGTTTGCATCAACTCCTACAATCTGCTGAAGCAGGAAAGTACCTACCACCACAGAGCTGCTCCAGCTGGTAGTAAGAGGTGAGGGTGAGCAGAAACTCTCCCATCTCTTCCTGAACTGCTGACTGCATCACAGCAAGAAAAGATGTATTTCTGGAGATTCAAGGGAATTAATTCCCTTGCTCTTGTCAATCCAAGAAGAACAAGGCAGAAAATAGCAGGCTCATAATATGCTTTCTCCCTCAGGTCCCACTCAATTTCATCAGTACTGGGGTACTACAATAATAAAGTGAAATACTCTCTTTTTGACATTTAAGTCACTCTTTTGAAATAAGTATGGAAGGAGAAAAATGAGTTAGGACACATTTAAATAACACTGGTTAGAGATTTGGAACAGTCATTAATTCACCCCACCAGCTTACTCATAATTAATAGTAACTCAACGGCAGAAAAGAGAAATATACACTGGGGAAACAGTGCAGTTTAATAAAAAATGGTGTTAATTCTTCTTCCCTCTGCATTATCTGCTAAAAGGTTTTGGTTTATTTTTATTTTTTCTTTTTTGTCTGTAAAAAGGAAATCTGACGAGCTTCTCAGGGCAGAAGCTTGCTCTTGGTCAAATGTTGGAAGCTCACACTTACTCCACTCGTTTTAGGGGAACTTTCTAGATTTCTATTACTGTGACTAAGCAGAAATTGATACAAGTCATCTCTTTAATGGAATTTGTTCCAGGATGTTCTATGTATGTACAGTAACTTTTCTTTTTCAGGAAGTCTCTAGTGTATCATACTGGAGAAAAAAAATACAATGGCTCTTTGGCTGGGAAAGGTTTTCAGTGGGTTGCATTTGAGTTGCAGTTTATTTATGTCTTTTAGCTAAATAGTATGGTGGATAAAAGTATCTACTGCTCAGGGAAAAGCAGTTTTGCAGATTAATGTTAGACCAGTTCAATGGAGTGGATCAATGTTAGATTGTTAAAAGATTCATTGTAGCATTTTTAGTGAAAAGAGTTTGGAAAGGGGAGAACTGCATTTATGGCTTTGGGAACATAAATAAAAGACAGTACTTGAACCAAAAGGAGCTTTTTCAAATGTGATGTTTAAACCTGATGTAACCATGATGGTATTTTCATTGATGAAAAAAAAATATATTTACTTTCCTATGTATTGCAATGCTTTAGTAAAAACACTTGTGTCTTAACATTTTAAAGTTTAAAAATTAATTTAATCTCCTCCTATGAAATTCCATGGTCTGGAAACAAGCTGTTAAAGAAAGAGGGAAAAAATTATAAAAATAATCTTTGACTTCAAGAGTAGCAAAATTGAAGGCGTGTCAGGGGAGTCTAGAATAATTCCACTGAAACAGCTCTCTCCTCTCCCCTGCCAGTGCCAGCGCGGTGCTCCATTATTCACATCCACCAGCTCTGCTCTGCAGACCAGATTTCTTGTCTCATCTTGTCGCCTTCCACAGTAGCGATTCTCCCAGGACAGCTGTTCTTCATGGGCAACAGCATCCTCAGAGGCATAAAGGTTATTTGTGTTCCTGCTGGCTGCAGGGATGCTTGGGGCTTGCTCCTTGTGTGTTCCCAGTCAGTGAAGTGCATCAGAACAGAGCCTGTCTCTGGCACTGGTAAATTTTTCAGGCATGTGGTACAGATTCGCAGTGATGACAGTGCTGGGTGAGACAAGGTCTGCTGGAGGGGCAGTGCTATGGTCAGGCACAGGAGAAGGTGTGAGGAGGAAGGACATGCGGGGGAAGGCAAAATGCTGATGGAGCAGCCAAACCCAAGCCTGAAACCAAAGGAGCTACAGTGGGTGCCAGGGCACAGGAGATGAATAACTTGAAAAATCATTTGGGCTTTCAGTTTCTATCTCCTTTGGAATGATATTGATTTTGCAAATGATCTTGAAAGAAACTGTTTGAGCAAGTCAAAAGAGAAAAGGACAAGAAAGGGATGCTTTTGTCTCTTCTATTACTCTTCAGCTTTTTCCTAAGGTACATTTGGAGTGAAAGATTTTTTTTAAGATTTGTTGCAAGAGCAGAATGCTGATTTGATAAGGTTATTTTTAGACATTGTGGAAAACACAGCTTTTCCAAATTGATGCTAGCTGCAGCCTCTGGTCTCAACTCAGTAAGAAAGTAGCTTAGACTGTGTAAGGTCTCGTTAAAGTCCTGAGGGCAACACAACACAGCTAAAATTTCTCAGAACTTGATCAAGAAATTGAGAAAATGTTCAGATTTTCTGGAAACTTCCAGATTTTCCTACACATTTGCATATTCTGATATTTTGTCCTGATATTTTGACAATGTCCAAACTCAAAACCAGAATCCTGAAATGGATGCAAAATAGGAAGGAGGTGGTTTACGTCCCCAGACTCCATCATGAGGCCCTGATAGCAGACAAGGTTTTAGCTATTGGCTTAATTGTATTACTTAAACTGCAAATTGCATGATAGCTATCCATTATGTCTAACTGGAATTTGATGTTGTGGAACAAGAATAAAGAGTTTAAAATCCTGTGTAAAGGACCCTGTGTTACCATTTGTAATATTAATGTGCTATGTGACAGCAACAGACTTTGATTACACACACTACCTTTCATTCTCAAGGTATTCCAACATATCTTACTAATAAATTCATCCAAATATTGGCAATGCAATGAATGAGTAAGCAAACGTGACAGCCAGTATGAGCTGAAAAACAGCTCACATGCTAAGGCTCTGGGCATTCAAACCTGCTTAACTGGGAGAAAAAAGATTGGGAAGAGACCTTGGCTCTTTTCCTGCTCTTTCTGAACGAAGTCCAAGAGGAAATTAAGATTTGAGGGTATTGATAACTGGAGACTGTCAAGACGAACTCTATTGAGACTTCTCATTTTAAAATATCAGCCAGAAATAAAACAAGACTTCCTGTAAAGTATGCTATGATTCTGTGGGATACAGCTTACTTGGTGATTTACTATGTTGCAGGCAACAAAAGACCTCTGTGGATTAGAGCTTACTGTAAAATTAGAAACCTGGAGGATACTTCTAGGGAAATTTCAGTCAATTTACATTTTCTTCTGTTCCCTTGTGTTTCAAAATTTATAATTTTAAAATATTTTTTTGAGAATTATTTTTAGAAGAGGAATTCTTTTAAATCTCAAGGTAGGTGGTTCAAGATTCTCCCCTGCTCTGTCAGTTTTCCTGTGAAAAAAATGTGAAAGCACAACCTTCCACTTTATGTCTGCTCCGACCAGTACAGGACTGGGTCATATACACAAATAAAACCAGAACTGACAAAAAAAGATCTTCCACAATAGCAAATGGACTATCTGTCACTTTAAAGTTTGGCTAGTCTTTGCAGCGTTAGAGCCAGTTTGGTTTTATCCATAACTTTGGTAGTTTTTTAAAAGCCATTGCTGTTTACATGTGAAGCCATGCAATACAACCTAAATAACGCTTAGCCACACCCTGAAGAACCTCTAGAACCTCTTTCAAGCTTCCTAAAGGTCACTCCTGCACAAGGGGTTAGCAGACCTTGAGCTGCTGAGGTTTCTATTATTGATAGCACCCTCTCACAGTTACTACTAATCTCTTGTTTCTCCCATTCTTCTCAGTCCCTGTTCTTAAAGGCTTCAAAGAAGCAGAAGGCTAAATTCAATGGTATTTTCAAAAGTATAAAGTTCTGGTCAACTTCTTATCTCTCTGAAATGAATGTTACGGTCTCTTTGACTTCTGCAGGAACCCACGTATGTTGAGGACAAGTAGTTCTGAAAACATCAGTAGGTGTATTTTCCTGATGAAATATTTTCCTTTTTTTCTTTCAAAATAGTGCCATTTCTCAGTCAAGTGGAACTAATATGACTTCCCTTTGGAAAACAGTACTTGCTGTTGTATCACTGTTATTTGCCATGCCAGCTTGACTGTGAAAATGAAACATGCTGGGCCACTCAGAGCTACCAGCTTTGTACAGTAGATAAATGTGTACCTGAAAGGTGGTTGTTATTAGCCATTGCTCAGTGGCTGAGATTTTCTGGAATTAGGAGATGTACGCCTTCTCTTATTTGATTTGTGATTTGAAAGGTAATGACAGATCATAAAACTGTGCCAACGTCACTGAGTCATTCAATCCAGTCCAGGGGGGCCTGACGGATTCCTTTTCTGCCTCCTAAGTGAAAGAGTACATGTAGTTATTAACCACACCAGTGATTTAATACAATTGTCACCTTTAACTGGTGTGACATGTGTGAGACAAGTAAGGGTGCAGGCTGAGCCTGCCTCTTACCCTTTCTTAGTGCATGTCCTGCAGAGCAAGGTATGAGGGCTGTTGGTCACGCAGAGATGTGAAAAGGTGGTGCGGGGCTGGAGCAGAAATGCCGACATCGCAGCTGACACATGAAGCTGCGAAGCAGTGGTGACCCCAGAGGGGGCACAGGCCAAGCTATGTGCAGACACCGTGGTAGGGAGCAGGAGATGAGGCATGAAAGCTAATGGAAAAAGTAGCTGTGTCACCCTGGGGACTGGCAGGGAGCTTGTGCCTGCTAGTGGATTGAGCTCTGATGCTGAGGAAAGGGTGTCTCTCAGGTAAACGAACAAAAAATAAACACGGGCAAAAATTCTCCAAGGTGCATGTAAAATGTGCCTTAAGAAATGTAAAGTGGGGCACTAACTAGTTCCCTGGCTGGGAATCTCGGTAGCGAGAACTCCTGAATAGCCTAAATTGCTCTGTAAACAGTAGAGGCAGGCTTTTCAGGAAACATTTAAGACTGACTGGGAGATATAATGTAGGTGCTTACATTTCCATTGCACTTCAGCATGTGCTGCGACTGCTCCGAGGAGTTAATTTCTGGAACAATAGTTAGACAGACTGGAGAAGAATACAAAATAAACAGATTTGAATTATTTCAAATTTGGATCTCAGCTATGTCATTTTAGTTCTGTTGCTAGGTGGGAGTCATTCTCCTATTATGTTTTTTTCTTTTTTCAGCTCAGCTCAGGACCCATATGTTTACTTTACAGCAAACGGATTTTGAGTTTCGCTGAACCTTTTAAACTGAGATTTTAAAAATAACTTGAGAACGTCAAAATCACTGGGGAAAACCAATAGCAATCCGCTGGCCAAGCCAAGGACAGAGAGTGGTCTGATTCCCGTGCTTAATGGTTCCAAATTGGTCTTGAGATCTCCTCACTTAAACTTTGTGAACTCCTGACCCCAGGTAAGCAGCCCTGCTGTCCCCTTGCTGAGCCTTCTGCCATATCTGGGGAGATGCACTGTGGAGGCATGTCTCCTGTCCCTCCCTTGGCTGTAGAGGTCCAGTGTAGTAAACACACTGCAGAAATCACTGCCTCCTCCCCATGGGTATTCCTCAGCCTCCAGATGTTGTCCACCATTGCCTTGACTCATGCCTGGCCCTCAGAAGGGAGCTGCGCATATACGGGGGCCCCCTGTACCAGGTTCGCCTCTTGTCTGTATTTCCCAGCCCCATACAACCCGGCGGTATACGAGCAGGAGTTGTGGGGCTGACGGGCACAGAAAGGGAAAAGCTTCCCCCAGGCCAAGGAGGGGCTCCGTCCTTGCGGGGAGAGACCCGCGGGAGCGGAACAGCACATAGCACAACGCGGGGCGCTCAGCCGGCGGGACCGGGGACACCTCTGCAACTCTACCCCTGTCCCCGTCCCCATCCCTGTCCATGTCCCTGTCCCTGCCCTGGGCGGTCCGGCCGTGCAGGGGAACAGTAGGGCGGTATCGCGCCTGAGTGTGCCCGTGTGTGCGTCCCCCCATGCGCGGTGCCCCTCCAC
>NW_009940962.1:0-5089 GCF_000696875.1 Nestor notabilis | reverse complement strand
CGTAGCTCCGAGGTTTCCTGTCAGCCCCATTCAGAACATCCAGCTGAGCTCTGACCTAAGCTCTGACAGCCCAGCTACATAGAATACAGCCCAGGTCAACCCCGTCATGACCTTACATCCACCCCCTCAGCCCTTCCAGCCTCCTGACACACACAGCCGCAGCAGCCCAGCCCTCGTGTGCACAGTGCAGCCAGGTCAACTCAGCCCCGGCAGCCAGTCCCCGTTCCACAGCCTGCTGGGCAGGGCCCGGGGCGCTCTATTCTCTTGCCAGGCTGCCAGCTGCACCAGCCCTCAGTAATAAAACCCGGCCTTGCTGGACACAGCTCTGCCCTTCCATCTAAACAAGCTCTGCCGACCACACCGTAGTAACTCACTTGAAATAGTAGCCACTGTTTGAAGGAGGGTGCCTCAAAACATCAGCATGGAACTACAGCAACATTCGGCATCACTGCCACGGAGATAACCATGTCGTAAAAGTTCCCTTTCCCTCAGCACTTAAAGCACTTTCCCTCGGTGCTTAAAGTGTTACTGTTGCTTTATCCAACACTTGTTCAAGAGCCAGAATACTGAAGATGTCACCATGTGTCCCATGAGTTTCACTGCCATGGCGTAAGTTTACTACTTAAGCACAAATGTATCAATTAGGTAGACCTATAGCCTCTATTAGGAAAAGCATCGCCAGCAGGTAAGGGAGATGATCCTTCCCGTCTTCCCAGTGCTGGTGAAACCACCTAGAGTACTGGGTTCAGCTCCAGCTTCCCCGGTACAAGGAAGACATTAAGATAATGGAACAAGTTCAGTGAAGCACTGAGCAACTGTTTAAGGGCTTGGAGCATCCAACATACGAGGAGAGGCTGAGAGAGGACAGGACAAGAAGCAAGGCGCAGCAAACTGAAATTAAGGGAAGTCCACTTAAACATAAGAAGAAACATTTTTACTCTGAGGGTGGTCAAACCCTGGAACAAGTTGCCCAGAGAAGCTGTGGCATCTCCATCCTTGGAAGTACTTCAAACCTAATTAGGCACAGCCCTGGATAACCCACTCTAGTTGACCCTGCATTAAGGAAGCGAGGCTGGACTAGACACTTCCGGAGGTCCCTTCCAATCTCAGTGATTCTGTGAGTCCCTGGAAAAGTGTATTTACAGAATTTTTTTAAGGGTCTGTATGAAAGGGAGAGTGACAGAAAATGCAGAGGTGAATGCCAGACATAAATTACAAAACAAAAGGGTTTCTAACAAACATGTATAGTTTAATCATTAACATTTATTTGCATTACTTCACACGTGGCCACTTTGTAGTAATATAAAGAGAAGACATTTAAAGTAATGTTTACATGTCGACTGTGGAGTGCAGAACTGGTTTTGTCCCCCCAAAAATCCCATAAGATTTTTTGCCCAATCCCACAATCCTCACTGGGGAAGAAAAAAAAAAAAAAAAAAAAGTCTTGTAAACTTACTTCTTCCTACACATTAATTCTGATGAGAACGTAAAACACGATTATCACACATCGAAGAATCTGTCTGAACCTCTTCAAGGTTATATTTCAGTGGTTCCTCTAAGAGCTCCCCTGATTTGTCTGATCTGTTACTGTCTCTAACTGCTGTTTGTTAGGGTTTGTGTATCTGTGTGTTTAATTTATCGCCTCTCCTGTTTCTTGTCTTTTTTTTTTTCTCACTGTTGAACAGGCACTAGGCAGCCTTACAAAGAGCATAAGAGGTACCTATTTTTCTCTAGTTTCAAAATTTGAATTAATTCTGTTAAAAAAAAAAATCTTAGTACTCGATCTCAATACCTAATCACTAGGCTTCCTAAGGGAAACAGGAGCTCCAAAATTCAGTCCTTTATTTAAACTACTTTTATCTATCCTTTTGCAGGCCACTTCCTTTATGAGAAAGAACATTTCCGTGAATGGTGCTCAAAAAAATACATGTTTCTATAGTAACTTGCAGATAACCTAGCTGCAGGCTCCCACTGAAATGTAACCTCTTCAAATCCCTCTCCAAACAGGGTAATATAAGCAGCTTCACACCTGCCTTTCCAAAGTACTAGTCTTGCAGTTCAAAAAGATTGGGAAATAAAAGCATATTCAAACAACCTTCCACTGAACAGTTGTTCACATTCATCCTCATTTCTGGCAAAACAAAGCCTGAAGATGGAGTAGGACCTGCTCTAGGTCCCCTTTAGCACCAAGAATTCTAAGCTGTCACTTAATCTTTCTGTAGCACAAGTGAAACTCTTGGAAAGCTGCAATAACATCTCTATTGCCACTCTACATCTTAGCATCCTCCATTCTGATGACCCATCTCATTCTTATTAATAACTTTTTCTCAACACTATTTTTTGAACCACAATCACGTAGAGTCAACCATGACCTTTCCCTTTAGACCCCATTTATCCCAGATAAGTTTAACTCTCCTCTATTCTGTAGTAAGTTTTAAACCCCTATTAATTTTCAGTCTTCTCTAATTCTCCAATTACCTGGTTTAATTACATGTTCTGTGCCTACATGGTCAGAACATCCTGTAGCAATCCAGATGGAGCTGTCTCAGTCGAGTAGGTATATATATTTTACATATATATATTGAAAAGATGTGTGTGTGTATATATGTGTGTGTGTATATACACATTAAAAATACTCTAATCCTTCATATACTAGATTATACTATTTGTGTATTGGTTGCATGTTAGGCAATGGATTTCCAACAGTAAAAGTTGCCTTTTGGCTCCAAGTATTAGATCAAAATCATAGTGGTCAAATGAGACAAGTTACTGACATGATCTTAAAAGAAACACGGAGACATGCACACAAACACCCTCACACCCGCCTCAGTGCCAGCACAACTGCATTCTCAGAGCTAGCCCAGAGCACTCCCACAGCCCTGATCCCATGTTCGCAGCAGGGAACTTTGCATGAAGCTCTGGAAAACTGCAAGGGAAGCAGCTGCATGCCTGGGACAAGAGAATGCAGACTGCTTCCTCTCACATGCTTCCACTGCACTAGGCAATGCAGGCAAAAGTCTGGCTTTCAAATTGGGTCTCAATCCCCTCTACTTTCAGACTCTGCTTTTACATCCTGACCTCACTTCCAATGGCCCAGTAGCTGCCTGGGATACAGCCCTGCATGCATGCTATCTGCAGGACTCCTCACAGAAAACTGAGAGCAAGCGACAGAAAAGCATGGAGCCAAATCCTACTCGCCTTTGCTGATAGTCAGGACATGATCCTAGGGCACAGCAACAGGCTGCCAGAACAGCCTGTTTGAATTCACTTACTCTCTGAAGGTGACTTAGCGTCTTGCCATGCTGTGTGCCCATGATAAATCCTCTCCTTCCTGCCTCATGACAGTGCAACAGAGGCAAGGTCTGTACTGTCCAAAAGGCTTCTTGAACTAGAAACTCTGCACTTTTCACATACACCAGGTACAGTGTCTCCTGAAGGATCTGTAAGGCCCAAGGAAGCCCCACAGCCACCTAGAAAAACAGAATAAAACAAAAAAATGGGCAATTGAAGATTCATTCTGTCTGTGATACTTACTCCCTGTCTTTTTATCCACTTTGTAATGCTGTTTTGTTTTCTCTATTTGTTCTTTTGTAGGCTACCTAAAGAGACACATGCAGAACCAATAAAGTAATTTAAGTCCTGAGCAGACTACAATAATTAGCTGGAAGCAAGCAAGTGTTGATGAGCCAGATTTACAGATTTTACAGCAAAGACACATCTGACCAATTCTGCAACCGTGGCCACGTACCAAACACTCTACATCAAACCCGTAATTTTCACCACTAATGCAGGGCTTCAATGATGAAAAAGCCTCGGATCTTTTTAAATTGCTTTCATGGTTATTTGTAATCTTATCCCTAGTATGATTCATGTCCCACGATTCACTACCTTCCACAAAAATTAACTCCCCCATAACCCCACCTTTAATAAAGGGAAGTTCCTTCTGCTCTAATTTTACACACTGCTTAATCTTGCCCTGTTCTCAGGAAAGGCTCTTGGGATGTTCCACTTTTCATGAAGGAATGCTGCTGTAAGCTTAGTTTCTGGCTGTAGAAGTCAACTGTGTTTAGATTCAAGACTTCTCTAACAGATTAAGCATGTAGTGTGTATTTATGTTAATAAAAGCATTACATTAATAGTACTGTACAAAGATACCACTAGATACAGTGTTTACAGACTAAACATTTTTTGGTCAATTATTGAGCTGTCACTACATATTTAACTACCTGTAGGGTACCTGTAGCATGCCTAGCTTCACCTGGAAAGAGTATCTAAATTCAGCATTAATCAAAGTCCACCTGTTAGCACAGAACTTTTGGCCAGCAGCGTGGGATTGAACCAAAGCCTTTTACAAACAAGGTAAGGACTGCCGCTAACTTCAGGGCTGCAAGACTGAAGCCAACAGTGCTAAACCTCAAGTGCAGTTCCCTGAAAGCAGGAACAGCACATAGCTTTCCTGGCCCAGTTGTATACTGCAATATTCATGTCAATGATGAACAACAAATGCCTAGCCAAATTCCTCAATCTTTACCCAGGCAATAGATGCTTTGTCAATATAAAGAGTATAGTTTTATTATACTGATACATGATAGAATGATACTGCCAGGGCTCCCAAGTTACATATAAACATAGTTACAGAAAGCAAATGCAAACATGTCAGAGACTCTAGTAAAAGAAAAAATCTTTAGAAAACGGGGCAACATACTAGAACATATTAATCCCTGTAAGAATGTAACAGAAGTTATTCTTCCTGCGTTTCAGACCTCATTGTTACAAGCTGATCACAAACCAAATATACATATAAAATGGACAGTTGACATGTTTCATGATGCTTAACACTAATTTCTTCTAAATGAAGAAAAACACTGCCAAAATTAGGAAAACTAACATGAGACTGCTAAAAGCTGGTTTATTAGATAACTTTTTTTTTTTTTTTAAGCCGGTTTATTAGATAACAATTTTGAAAGCAGAGAGTTTTGACTAAAAGAATACTGAAAGAGAGACAAAGTGAATGAAAGCAATATATAATAAACGGCAAAAGCTAAAACCGGCACTGATAAATCATAGAATAGTTTGAGTTGGAAGGGAC
>NW_009940961.1:0-23655 GCF_000696875.1 Nestor notabilis | reverse complement strand
GTGGGGTTGCTGAGATCTTGCCGCTGCGTTGTGAGTCAGCTTGGACACCACTTCCTCCTCTTCGAGCAAGGAGGGGAGACAGGGCAAAGGAATGTGGCCATGCACTTCTAACTGGAAGAAAACTGAAATGATTTCAGATAGTCATGCAGAAGTGAGTTGTGTTCTTATACAGGGCAGCTTAATTCTGATCGATGTGAGTTGTTCTTATGTTCATGTCTAATTGTCATATCTGCTCAGAGATGCACAGAATCCAACATACAGGTCAAGAGTGAAAGAATCTTTTGGAACCCCTGTGCCATAGAGTGATCCATCCATAGGTGGTTCTGCCTTCTGTTTGGTGGAGCTAGTTGTCGTAAGCAGCCCTAGTGAGTACAGTTTCCATTAGCTAACGTGTCAAATGGTTTGCCTTGATAAAGTGGTTTTCCTATAAAGTCCCAGGAGCGAGAATAACTTGAATAAGGAGAAATAAAAGTCCTCAATTTTGTATGTGCATAGTATCTCCCTGGAACGGAACATCCCAGGCTATTAACAGTGTGTGTGGAAGAGAACGATTAAAGTATGTTTGTGGTACAGTGGGGTTTGAAATCCTTTCCTTTAGAACTGATGTTTTCTCCAAGTAGTGGCTTTCAGTGTTCCACTGAACCTTGTCCCAGGTGATCTGGGGAGATACAGCCTGGATCATTTGTACCTGCAGTTGGATAGCACTGTATATAAGTGAATGATTCTGAGGCCTTACTTCATGTGCAGCAGATACCACACATCTTCCTCACTCTCCCTCCACTCCTCTGTTGGGCCTTGCCCTAGTTTTTGGAGACCTGGCACAAATGGCCTCGAAGTGAAAGAGTTTCCGTGCTCTCATTCCGGGGATGCCGTTTCCTTGGCTCAGATGTCTGGGAACACCCATTGCTCAATCTCTGTTTATGAGCATATAATAAGTGCTGCTTAAAACGCTAACTCTGCTTATTGAGCGCTGTGGTTGCTGGTACTTTTTGGATGGATCACATGGGTGTTTTCTGCTGGAATGTATGGGAGCTGCCTCTGGGAACTGAGATACGGGGCTGGTTTTAAACACAAGCTCTTCTTGTCACCAAACAGTTATGGAAATAAGGTACTGAATATAGACCAGGCCCAGTGTAAGAATAGGTTTGATTAATTACTGTGGGGGTCGAGTTCAAAACAGATGTCATCTCTTTCAGTTGAGCAACATTATGATTCAGGTTTACGTCATGTGGATTTAGGAGGAAAACTGGTTGTAGAAACTTGCCTTAAGGTATTGAAGTATTAGTTCACAGCTAGAAGGTAGAGATTGATTCCGTTCCAGTGTAAGGAAGAACAAGCTAGGGCAAGTATTTTTTATTTGCATGTTCAGACCCAGCCCAAACTTGTCAAAACTACATCAGATAAAATCAGTCCCTCAGAGAACAGCGAGAGTCTGTTCTCAAATGTGAGTGCCTTACAAGGCAGGGTGCGACAAGAGATGCATTTGTTCTCTGACTAAAGATCTTTCTCTGCAAAGCTTCTTGCAAAACCTCCCATTTTTTACTTTTGCCAGCTTGCTGCTGATGGCTGGTCTGTTCCTATAGCATTGTTGTGTGCTGATGGTATGAACCTCCCAGTTCCAGCTCAAGTGAGGGTGTGTTAGTTCTGTTCCTGGACTCTCTTCAAGTTTTTTGTTCCAACAAGCCGGATTCAATGTTGTTTTTAATTGATTTAGAAACAGGAGTGTTGCAAAAAGCTGTTCAGTGGTTGTTTTGTGAAAGATTATGCTGCAGTTGCTTTCCTTCAGCTTTCACTGGTGTTTTTCAGTTCTTTCTGACAAACAAGACTAAAGGACTTGAGTTGCTCATCTTTGTACTGGTTGTAATGCTGTCAGAGTACAAAGGTCTCATTGTTAGGCACTTCATTTTATTAAGAGTAAACATTAAGGATTTCATGACTCAGTAGTACATCATCCCCCTCTAACCAGCATGGTTAATAATGCCAATAGCAGGTAGCAGCTTATTACAGCTCTGTAGCCTATCTTTAAAGAGCTGGGTTGGATTTTTGCTCAAAAAAAGATTAATCTCAAATAAATTGACACATGACTGTGATATTCATTCTCTGTCTTTATTTTCTGATTCCCAGGGATCTTAATTTTCCCTTGAAGTAAAGTTGCTTTTGTTACTTATATCCAGGTTGCTTCAGAAGATGAAAGGTTTTCTTTCTGTATCGTGAGGAAAGGTGTGATTACAGCACTTAGACTACAAAAGCCATGTAATTGTGTTTCTGCGTTTTATTCTCGTAACACTTGCTATACCTGCTAAAAGTAAGGATTTCTCTGCTTTCTCTCTACAGGTACAGTATGTTTACAGGAGCTAAATCAAAAAATATACACCTGTTTTATAGTTTTAACCAGATTTCCATTATCAAGAAGCTGTTTCAAATTTCTTGCTGGTTTTCTGAGCTCTTGGTTTCAGACTGATCACTGGGTGGAGAGGAGTTTGCTTTGTCTGGGAAATGTGCCTTGGTGGCTCGTACTGTTTGCCTAGGAGAGCCCCAGCACCACGGGAAGAGAGACTGCTGCAGGATAAAAGAAGAATCTGAGGGTTGGCTCGGAGGATGTGGGAGCTGGACTGGGGGAGCCGGTGACAGCGTGGAAGAGAAAACTGAACCAGTGCAGTTTTGGTTCCAGGCTCAGTTACCCGTCAGTGGAATGTCAGTGGCCTTGGGGTGTTGCTGTCCTTTCTTTCCTACCTCTCATCAAGCCAACACATTTCACTGTTGGGTAGTGCTCTTCACAGCTTGGTCGTAGAGTTCCTGAGAAACAAGGTTTAATTTCAATGGGCAAAATAATACTTGCTCCAGGTGGCAAGCTGGGTGACTAGAAGGGAATGTAAGTGGCAGTGTCTGCCCTTTCAGTAGAGGAATTTGAGAGTAGAGTTTTGGGAATACATCAAGCTTCTTAAATACTGCCTCTGGCTTCTAACATTCAGAAAAAAAATCCTGCTTAGTTGAGAGACCCTTCCAGTAAGAGAGTAACAGCTCTGCCAAACTTCCCTGGCCAGAAACCAGAGCTGAAAAAAGGCAGTGCCTTGTAACAGGAGCGTATCACATCAGTGTTCGTTTCTGCAGTGTGCTTTGTCTGTCTCAGGGCTGGGGGTTTCCCTATTTTTCTTTCTGTATGTTAGCAAGATGTTGTTATGCAGGTTCTGGCAATGGAGCAATGACATAGAATCACAGCATGGTACGGGTTGGAAAGGACCTTAAGATGATCCAGTTCAACCCCTGCCACAGGTAGGGACACTTCCCACTAGACCAGGTTGTTCAAAGCCCTGTCCAGCCTGGATTATTGATGATGGATGATGTTGATTATCTTGTTTCAATGGCACTTACTTTTGGAGCTGTCATTTTAAGAGAGTCCTTGTTACCTAGTATCTGGCAGCCTTGTTACTAACTGGTGTTTGTAGCTTGTCTTGTGATTCTTACTACTGGGGAGCCACTACCAAACCATATGATATTAGAGGCATTTGTGGCCTCTGTCCAGGATTAAAGATTAAACAGCATTATGACTTTATACAATGTCTGCATGAGTATAAATAGTTTCAATGTATTCCATGAGTACTTGGGGAATCGAGCATCTGATTTAAATGCTACTACTTTTTCCTGCTTTTTGGCTTTGAGCTTGACCAGGATGTAATGTTTCTGCACAATTTTCCTGGTGGTGAGTTTTAAGCTTAGTTGATTCTGTCTCTAAGGTAGAGATTCTCCACTTCCTAAATTTAAGTATTTAAAATGCAGAAGAAATGCCTTTTTAAGGCATAAAGTACCTTTTTATTGTACAATGGAATTAAGACCTCTCACTGTTGCATTATTAACGGTGGCGTGACTTGGAAACTCTTAAATCTGCTTTCTTGCTTGGGATTAGCAGGTTCATTGGACTGTGTCACTTTCAGTGCTGAAGCCTTCCAGGAATCTGTGTAACATGTTGATGGAGCTGTAAATATACTTACAAGTCCATTTGTTCTGTTTCTTTTTTCTGCAGCATTGTTTCAAGATGTCTACTGTCCATGAAATTTTAAGCAAGCTCAGCCTTGAAGGAGATGTAAGTATTATTATCTAAGCAAGCAACAGTTTGGTTTACTTCACTGGCACATCTTGTGTCTTTTGCAAGAGACTTCACCAGCAGCGGTACTGAGCTGTACAGTTTACAAGATTCCACACACCTCTTCTACGTAAACTGGAGTTAACCAAAAACCTCATCAGCAGTGATCAGTTTTCAGTCACAAAGCAGCCGTAAACCATAGGACAGTTCTTCAAACCAGCCAACAGCACAGTGTTCAGGTGCTGGGCCGTATGAGAGAGATCACGGGACAGATTGAATGGCTAGTTCACATCTGTGGTCCCTCTTTCTTCCAAAGGAACAAGTGAGTTAAGTGCGGTAAGAGGAGATAGAAATGTATTTGGGTTTGATGACACCTTTTGAGTTTTCTTCCCTCTTCCATCCTGAAGCCCCTCCCCATTAAAAATGGAGAAATGGAGAACATTAGTTAGTGGCATCTTATTGCTGTAACACTTGTCAGCAAAACCAACTACCTCTTGAAAAACCTTATTTTCTCAAACCAGTTTTCTCAACTTTTGTTTTGAAAACTGTGAAGAATCTTGGTTTTGAGGGTGTACTTTCCACCACATCAGAACTTGCTTCATAGTTCTGTTGAAATACCAGAAAGCTCCACTCTGATTTCTTACATTGCAACATTAGATGGTAGGATTCCCAGTGTGGTGTCAGGATATCCCATCATAGATTCGTTACTCTGTGATTGTCACTGAGGACAAAGTGAATCCTATCCATGCATTACTTCATTATGTTGCTTATAAACTTGCTATACTTTTAAATTCTATGGCCAGGAACTCCAGATCTGAGGTCAGTATGAGCAAACTTTTTGCCTATTTTTGAACTTGTTGCGAAATAAATTATGCCATATGATGTTTGTGCAAGAGCTGTTGCAAAGAAGTGGCGAATGCGCTGTAGGTAAGTAGCAAAGCTGATTTTGTACTGCAAAAGCAGTCAGCTGTTCAGATTTCTTGGCCATGTTTATTTCAATGGAGAATTACTTTTGGAATAATAGTTGAGCAATCTTCTCAAGGGCAGAAATTTTTTCTTCCGTGGTGCTTGTGAGGAGTTGCAGAAGTCAAATTGGAATACTGCTCCATTGTCATCAGAAATCCTGCCATCCGATGTAAGAAATACTGGGGGGCTGGTTTGTTCTGTAGATCCTAAGTGAGAAGCCAGAATCACTTAGTAGGTATTCTGTACAAAGGATGTGCCCAGTTCCCCTGAGCAAGTTCAGTGATGTTAAACACAGTACTTCAACCACCCATTTACAGAATGGTCGCAGCTGAACCCAAGTCTTCTCTTGTACAATAAGGAATTCTTGTGTTCTGCATCAGTGGTGTAGTGATTGGTTTGCTTCAAGACAAAGAAACTGGAAAATGGAAAGTCAGTTGGAAAAGCTCTTGTCTGAAAACATGGAACCAGTGCTGTGTGTTTCCTCTGCCACAGGACAGAGGGAAAGCTGGGTCCCAGACTGCAAACATGCTGTGTGTTCTGTCAGAGTACGAGATCATCTTACAGTAAAAACACTCTGTCCAGATGGCTCAGAAAATACATGGAGCTTTGGATGCGTGTAAGGAGAGGTACCCAATTCTGCTTAGCTCAGTAGGTGACTTGCTTCAGCTAAGCCAGAGTGCTAGTTAATTAGATAATGTGTCCTATGACTGTATATACTAATGGGCTGTAGTTGAGGAGTTTTCCAGGCACACCGATTTCTCCTAGGCGACACTGCACATTTCCAGTTACTGTTGCTGTTAGCAATTTGATCTGCTAACAGGAAAGGCTGTGTTTTGTGGTGTGGCTGCGGGCCAAATTGGGACCATTTTTCTAGACTGAGCCCATGGTAAGAGACAAAAGAAGGAATGATTCAGTTTATTGGTGCTTTTTTGACTTCTCTCCACAGCATAAGACAGACTGTCTCAAGAAGACACAGTGGTTGCTGCTGGAGGAATCTCTTTGGGACAGTGGGACCTCTACAGCACGGAGTCAAACGTAGTCAAAAAACATGGAATTTTTTAGTTTACATTTTTTTGTCCTCCTTAGAACAATTTGCATGTAAAAGGATCCTCCAGGGATATTAAGATAGCTTAGTCCTGTTTATGAACCTGACTTTGTGTTGGAGTTAAAGGACTGAAACAAAAGCTTCCAGGTATCTTTAACAGGAAAGCTCAGTTGTTAATGCACTTAGGAAGCAGCTCTGGCAATTTCAGTGTTGGTCACTACGCCTTCCTGCCAGAGTTCAGGTCCCCAGAGAGAACCCAGCAGAGTGGGATTCACTAGTATTTCTCAGCTATTTCTATGAAAATCTGTGGTTTAGTTTAACCTGCCCATGGAAGGTGACACAAGCTAAACTGTTAGCTTACACTGAAGAAGAATTGAATCTCTATTCTGGGGCCCTCCTGTTTGAAGGTATACTCCTCAGGAGAGGACAATAATAAACAGCAGATAAAATCTGTTACCTTCTAAAATGTTGCATCTGTTTACTAAGTGAATTTACCTGTGAGTCCTCTGACTTTTAGCAGAGGTAATTTGAAATGTAATTTGGTTTTGTTAGCCTTATGCTGCTAAAACTAAGGATCTGCATGCACAGAGTTTCAAAAGGAGATTGTGAATAACTTTGGATTGCTAGAACTTTAGGCTTAAAAAGAACTTTTCTGGTGTTAAATTCTATGAGATGGGGCACAAAACTTGTTCTGGCTTACTCATTGTTCATTTTCCATCTCCCTCTACTATTTTGAAATTGTAGCCTGTAATCCTAAGTAAAGTATTGGCTTCAAATCTAAAATACTTCAGACTTAAACTATCTTTGAATTAGCTTTCTATGGTCAATTTCCTTCAGATCTAGCCAGAAAACTCCAGATCTTAGAAGTGTGAGGTTTAGTGAATAAACTTGGAATGTGTTAGGTTTTTGCTGCATATATCTATTAGTATATATTCTTTCTTATAAGCACGGCTGTGAGTGTACTTCTGGACAACACACATCAGCAGAACAGAGTTCGGTGGATCCTGGGAGAATTCCCTTTTGACATAACCCAGTGGTAGCTCTTGAACTTAAAAACGTGGCTAAATACCAGTTAACCAAGAGGCACATGGTTTATTACCTGCAGCGAGGACAGAATTACACGTCTTAACTTTGAGGTGGTTCTTCTTCTTCCAGCATTCTCTCCCACCAAGTGCCTATGCCACAGTTAAGGCCTACTCAAATTTTGATGCTGACCGGGATGCTGCAGCCTTGGAAACAGCCATCAAGACCAAAGGTGAGGAATGTGGGCTGTGGCTTTGATTCTGCTTGTAAAATAGAATGCTGGCTTGGGGAGGGGGGAAATTAAACTAGAAAAGGAGAAGGTACTAAGCCTCCTGGCCAACTTATATGTGTTTCAGTATTCTTACTGGAGGATACCTTTTTTAGGACGCGTTGGATTTTTCAGACCTCACAGATGAAATCTTGACCGAGTTAGATTTTGAGCTCTGTAAACGCATGCTTTAAACGTACTTTTGAAGTTTGTAGCCAAGAGTTGTTGAGGTTATTACTGAAAATGTCCACTTTCTTCTCGGGACTCATCAGTACTTCAAATTCTACTGCTTTTCTGCCACTGAGAATGAAGTGTCAGCTTCTGTGGCAGTGATTTGGGACCCAAGTTCTGAATAATGGATTTCTACTGGGTTATTGGATTGGGCATTTTTTCTTCCTTTCAGCTCTCCAGACAGCTGCACAGGGGTGGTTTGAACATTTTTCTCCTGGTTTTTGAACTAAATACTCATGTATCGTGTATTAATTTGGGTCAAAGAAAGTCCTAGAAACAACGCTATCTGGTTTCTGAAATGATTTTGCAGTATTTCAGAGGCAGGGCAGTGTGAGAGCCCTCTGCTTTTCTGAACCAGACTCTCAGGTAGGCTTCCATCTCTTGTATCAGCGCCAGGATTCATCACTTCCACTGGCTGGTAGGAAACCATGATGGAGCAGGGGACAGCTGCAGCTGCACATTAAAACTTGGAATACTGAAACAATTAGGAGTACATGGACTATGAACTACAACTCTGGAGTAATTCCTTGGTGGTATTCCCAGGGCAGTGATCCTCTGTCCTCGTCCTGCTCTGTAACAAAGAAAGGGTGTGCCACGCTTCCCAGACTTCCTCCAGGCCAGAGAAGCAAGGCTGGGTGTAGCTGGAACTGCAGAGTCTTTTGCCTACATGTCAGGAGAGGGAGAAATCTAAAAGCCAAATGGTTTCTCATCAGAAAGAAATGCAGTCTCCCATCAGTGCCAACAAAGCACATGATTGACTTGCTATGAAATGTAAAATATTGCCCCTCCCTAACTCGTCCTTTTGCATGATTTCTTAATTTAACTGGAAAAATCCCTTGTCTGCTTATCACAGTAGGTTCAGTTCTGGTTTTGAATCATCATATGGTTTGCTTTTATTGTCAAAAATGCTCTTGCAAGAGAGAGGTAAATGTCATCGTGTTTGGCAGAAGATGCTTTGTGTATATGTAGAGTTTTATCTAGGCTTAATTTTTTACAGGTCTGATTATAGAGTCAAATAGACTTTCAGACTTCCAGGGCAGGTACAAATTTACACATTTGAACACTCAAGTTGTTAATTAATGCAAAGGGAAATTGCAGTATCGTAGGCAGTAGAAAAGCTTTTCCAGTCAGGAAAGTCAAGGTCATGTTGGGTTTTTCCTTTCTTCCAGCAAAGAGAAGAGTTTGCTGAGTTTGGTTTTAAGAGACATGGAAACATTTTATTAGAGATGATTCCCAACTCTCTGAACAAGTAATAGGGAAACTTTTTCATGGACCTGCATGTCTATAAGATTGAGCTTATCTCTATTATTAGCTTGTTATCTGGGAGCTCTTTTGGGAAGGTGGCTTTAAAAGGGAGAATCTCTTTATGGTTTCAATACCGAATCTTCACTGTAAAGACTTTCTCAAAGGAAGTATTCCTGGGGGAAATAGAGAACCAGAGTGTTAGGATCCTTCTTCCAGGTGCTGTTTCCTTGGATTTCAAATGCTTCATTACAGGATATTTTGATCTAGAAATACAGAAAATCTATTAAAATGTGAATTCTCTAAAATACATGTGGGTTTTGAAAAGTTGCCATCTAACGAATTAATCCAGCTGTATCTCAGTAATGCAAACTCCCTGAGGCAGAGTCTCCGTTTTGGTGGTTGCATATGAAATGGGTGAAACTTTTTGCTGGCTAAACAACAGCTGTCTATTTGTTTCCGGGCAGAGATCTGGGCTATAGTGTCTGACTGTTCTGCTCTAGGTAATATCTAAATATTCTAGTATTCACTCACATTCTGCAGATTGATACCTCAGAGGTCAGGCATCTTTTATGTACTTTGGGATCTGTGGGAAATACTGTGATTCATTTACTGGGGCTTAGATCTATTTGCAAAAACTATACTGCACAAATACATTGCCCATACCTTTGTTGGGCTTTGTGTGGAGTTCAGTTAAATGCAGGGGGTTTGTATATATCCAACAGCCTAGAAAGGCTGTTCACACAGGTACGCAAAAGTGGCTCTACATGATACAAAATGGGTTTGTAGATAGCAATAGTTCAAACTAGAGCTTGTCTAATGCAAGTAACTTGTTGCAGTTCTGGCTTGTTCCTTTTGTAATAAATGTCATTGCTATGCCTGTTTCATTTTTATGCTGTTTAGTGTTTCTGTGGTGACTTCATCTAGTGCCTTAGTGTGTCCTTTATAAATGTTGGCTTTTTGCTGTATAGGACAAGAGGCTGTTTAATTTCTGTATAATGAATGCTCCACTGTGCCCTGTGTGTAGATTAGCTCAAGTACAGGAGCCTAAATAGAAGAAAATAACTAGAAGAGTACTAAGAGAGCATATGTTAGGTTTCCTTTTAATTCTTTGTAGGAAAGAAGACTGCTGAAGTGTCTCTTTCCCATTTCAGAGTTACTGCCTAGCATCGAGACTTTGTGTGTCTCAGATACTTCGTTAAATAATTCTATTGTCAGACTAGGTTATGAATAGTTCATCACTTGCAACCTAAACTACAACCTCTCATTGAGGTCTCATGGTGTACTGTTTTATTCCATGACTGGCACAATTCAAACACAGGTTTGTTGGAGGAAAGTGCTTTGAAATACATATGTAGTAAATTTGTTATGTCCAAAAATTGGTAAGACAATGTAAACCTAACGGAGGTCTCCTGTAAGATTGAATTCATTGCTTATATAGCGTATCCAACAAGCTTGTACCTTTTAACAGAGTTTTTAATGTTATGAAGTGAAAGTTCAGAGGAAATTGCTGGCATGCTGCTAGGGGAGGATCGCGCCTGAAACCCACCAAACTGCATCAGCCACATGTTCAGAGTATTAATAGTATCAGTAAAGAAATATCTCCTTGCAACATGGGTTGGATTTGGTGAAATCTCGCTGAGCGAAGCAGAGCTGAAACTGGTTTTATCTTTTTTATATTATCTAATTTTTTCCCTTTCACTCCATGGGGATCTGGGGTTTATTCAAGGAAAATAAGACACTGCAGATCATGAGCTCAGTCAGATAGTCGTAGGACTGTGTTAGTACCAGATCCACAATGATCTTGAGGTCTCACAAGGGCTAATCACATACATCTCCCACTAATAATCTAGGGTGAGCTACAATTCCATTTCATACGTACATATAGATAATTGATCTCTGGAGTACCTAGATGCTTTTAGGACAGAAACAGCTTCTGGTATTCTGTCTTTGAAAATGAAATGTAAGAGAAGAGAATTCTAGTAGATCAGCTGAATGAATGCATGCCAGCTCTTGCAAAATTAAAGTATGTTAGCTCTGCTTCCACCTCGAAAGTGAAGTGACTGTCCATAGCAGATGCTTTGTTCAGAACAATGCTGGTGCTGTTGTTTTGGCCCATGGAGATTAAAGTACAGTGTCTTTAAAACAGAACAATTGACAACTCCATCTGATCACTTTGGCCATGTTCATTTCCTCTTCTTTTGCTGACAGAGCCATAGCACTGGGATCTTACCAGAACAACAAACTGCCTCTTCTAGAAGAAGAGTTGTTATTAATTGGGGGTGTCTGTGTGTGTTAAGATCTACTTTCCCCCAGTATGTTTCCATCTGCAAGGAATTTTCCTGTATTAAAAAAATAAAATAAAATTGAGAGCCACAATGTCTGATTTCTCTTTGCTCATTGATAGAAATGCACTGATAAAATCTGCCCAGCCAGAATCAGTTTGGAAATGAACTTTTGTTTCATTACCCTGAAACTTCCAGAGGTTTTAGGGCACAGCAAAGAAAACTGTATGAGCTGCTGTTCTGCTCCACCCCACCTCAGCAGCTGTGAGTCAGCATCCTGTCCATGCAGGGATTCCCAAGTGTGAAGTGCAAGCACACGTTTTCCATTAAATGCCAGAGCAGTGAGTTAACTTCATATTTCCATCCACAAACCACATGAATAAGAAACTTGGACACAGTTATTTGTGGGCTTCTAACTTTTTAAAATTGTGATAAAACTTGAAAATGTGATTTGCCTTTTTTGAATGCCAAGAACAGTTTAAATTTAGAATTTCTTAAAAAGCTCAAGACATTGGCTTATGCTATGGCTGTGCAAGAGCTGAAAAGCCCAATGCGTGTGTGTGTGGCTGTTTGTGGACTGAGAGAATATGGTTTTGTTTATAAAATGGGAACATTTTAGAATGTTCAGGAGTAGGGTATGGCCAAAATGTGCAAACATTCTGTTTTCAACCCCAAATTTGTAACTAAGAAAGACATACGATGCCTTTTGACTTCTGCAGGCCAGAAGAATGCAAATGAAATGCAGCGTTTGAGGTCTGCCTCAGCATGAGCTAAGGACTTGAGGCTACCAAGGACAGTATTGCATTGTGAAAAATGTGAATAGGGTTTCAGAGAACATATTACTACAAAGAGCACAGTAACAAGAAAGCTTCTTTAACTCTTTGTCATACGTCTTTGTAGGTGTGGATGAGGTCACCATCATCAACATCCTGACAAACCGCAGCAATGAGCAGAGGCAGGATATTGCTTTTGCCTATCAGAGGAGAACCAAAAAGGTAACAAAATATGAAGAAATACCAAGTGTTGCATATTCTTCATGTGGAGAGTTAGATTTTTATCGGGGCTTGCATGTTTCACCATTAAGTAGGTGTAAACTGGAGATGAGTATTACTTGGTTTATCTTTTTGCTGAAATTAAGGGTGCATTTACTTTGTCCAGGCTGCCACAGTTTAGGACTCATGGGACTTCCGCATTTGTTGAGTATGCACAACTGGGACTGAAATCTGACTGAAATACCTACCGCTGCCAGAAACAGGGATGGGTGACATAGCCAGCCACAGGATTCCCTGGTGGAATATGTTAAGCAGCTGCAAAAAGCCATTGACATGAAATGCCTCAGTTTGAAGGAAAAGATGAAAGGGGGATGACTTGGGGGACCAAAGTTTTTGTTTGTTTGCGTTGTTGCTGTTAAGACAACTCAGCATAAGGAGGTATTCTGTTTCTGTTCACAGAGCTAGCTGCACTTAGTTGTACTGCAAACTCTGCAGATGTGCAACAAAGTGAGCTGAACCTCACTAGGTACTCTCCTGTCAGAAATACCTGGGGTACTGAGAGAGATGGAGAGAAATCTGTAAAACATGCAGAGTTCTGAATAATGAGTCTTGCTATCTGGAAGGCAAGAGCTGTTCTCTTGACTTTTGAAGTGTTGAGAATCTTACTATAATTGAAGTTTTATGCCCATGAAAAAGAGCAAATTTGTGTAGAGCTAGGATTGTGATGAATGTATCTCTTTCAGGTTTTCCAGACCCCAAATGGTAATCCTCCAATAGCAGCCCAGAGTGCTCATCTGGACCTAAATGTAAACCTAGAGTTAAATTTGGGAATCTCACCAACTTTTATGCATTGCTGAGAGAGGCACATGCAGAAGCACGCACAGGTTGGACACATGCATGTGTGCACACGTCTGCACCCGGTGGTCACACCCTGCGGGCACTGGGAGAGCTGTGCACAGGAGTGGGCCCTGGTACTGATGTGTATCACTTAAAGCTTTGCTGAAGGTTTTGCATGACCACACAAATGCACAGTCAGCAAAATCTGCAACTTTTTTCATGTTTCTCTCTCACCTTTTTCCCTGCTGCAACCCAAAAGCAAACTGGTTTTATAGAGTTTATCAAGTGTCAAAGAATAAAACAGTCTGTAGAAACAATGGAATTTGCAGTAGAGACCACATGGTGAGAAACAAGTGAACAGCAGGAGAGGAGGAAGTGGGATACGAGAAGACATGTAGGTAAATCTTCATGGTTTCCTTTGGCAGCAGGTTGTGCAGCTTTCTTTGGGGATGTGCTGTGTTGTACAGGGCTGCTCGGTTTGTGTCTTGCAGGATTTCTTAGTGGATCATAACAATTTTAAAAAGTCATAGATGTCCCTCTGTTTTCATTGCTCTGAGCTGAGCTGTGTCTAATGGAAACTGTCTTGAGGAAGGGTGTTTGATTTGTGCAGTCATTCCCCATCACTAGTGTTAATGGAGCTACCGGTGAATACTGGGCCTGCAAGAGCTTCTCTCAGCTGACTGGAATTCATGGCATTGTCCTGAAATTTATGAGAGGTATGCGGTGTCTTTGCTGTTTCAGCTGATGACTGAAGAACCTGTTTTCACACAAATAAATGATGTATCCAGAATTGAGTTATTACACTAAAACGTTTCTTAGACTAAAAGAGCTAGATGCCCCAAACCCCCGTTTATTGTCCTGGTCAATCCATGCAGTAGGTGCATACAGTATTAGCATATATTAATTAGTGTCCTGGATTAAATAGATGACTTGAAAGGGAACTAAGTGCCTTGGCTCTGTATTTCTCGGGTACCAACCTCTGAGCTCAGTTTCTCTACACCCTTTTCCCCTGCCCCTCAAGCTCACACATTGTTAGTGTAGAAACCAGCAACTGAAATGTAGCAATTCCCTTCTACAGATTTAACTTCAGTTTAGGGAACACATTCATGGGTGTGAACCCCCGACTTGATCCCAGGGGTTTCCACTTTGTAAGTACTCCACAATGAAGGTGATAATTAGCTTTATTCAAGTTGCATCTGAAATCCATAAAAGAGGGCATTGCCTCTGACTTTATTTGCTACAGACCTGCACACGTCCTGTGAGGTGAACATACCTGCCTGTTTCGTTCTCTAGCACTGACAGTTACCAACAGAGGCTCTGACTACGCTTTTCTGGTAGTTTCCTTGAAGACAGGGATACTTTTTCTGTGCTTATGGACGATTTTTTCTCTTTGGCTGCTTGGGAACTGGGCCTGTACAGTGGAAGAACTGTGCAGTCAATTTTCCGATGTCTCAGCTAGTAAACGGCTGGGATAATAGGAAAACCACAAATGATACAGTGCTACTGGGAAAACTACGGGAGTGTGATGGAGAAACAGTGACCACAGGGAGTCGGACTCGGATCCATCTGTGCTTGTTAGCTCCAACACAGTGTCAGTGCTTGAGGACTGGAGTGGAGCTGTTCCACTGTGTCTGCACTATGCTTCCCAGCACTTTGTCAGCCACCGGTGCATTTCTTCTTTTTTTCAAAGGATGAGAAAAAATTGCTTTGCCCTAATTTCTTTCTTAGGCTTTCATAAAAGAAAAGCTTTTTATGTTCTGTTTCCTTGTCAGTTGGGTAAGAAACACTGTTTGCAGGCTTGGAGACTTAAAGCACTACAGGCTAAATTCTCTGGAGATCAGAACTGAGCTTTAATTTTTTTTCTTCCATCATCCCTCCTTTTTTACAGGAGCTGTCTGCAGCGCTCAAGTCTGCTCTGTCAGGTCATCTGGAGGCAGTGATCTTGGGCTTGCTGAAGACACCAGCTCAGTATGATGCCTCTGAATTGAAAGCTTCCATGAAGGTAAATGAGCTTTGAAATTTAAGTACGAGTTAATCTGCTGTCTCAAGAATGAATAGGGACTTGGTAGCCATGACCACAGTTTTCAAACACGGCCATTGTTTGGTTTTTTTAAGTACTAGAGCTTCAGTATCCAACTACAAGGCATCCAAAATGAGACAAATTATGAAGCTATGTGATTTTTAAACTGACTGCTCTTAAAACCAGTATATACAGGTTCAGAGCACAAAAAGGCCATTAAGAGAGCAGCTGTTAGCTGGAGCCATTAAATTCTCTGCTAGCGTTTTTAGGCTTAAACAGTAGTTTCCAGTTACTGGGTCATATCACTGATCTTGAAAGAACATCCTGTACCAGACCTGCCTCTGTGTAGAACATGAGGTGGAGGATGGGGCATCAAAAGCAGTCTTTAGAGAAACAGCGCCGCAGTGAGTCGCTGTGTTCAGTCGCCTACAACCACAGGCAAGTGTGAAATAGAGTGTGAGCTTAAAAACATCCATTCTGCAGGCCACTGAAACACAACTTCAAGACATGCTCATGCCAGGCCATTTGCCTTTCTTGGCAGACTAAAGTTTGGGAATTTGGATTTACAATGATCACTTAAATTCTGAATGTTCTTGATCAGTTTTCCTTTGGGGTTTTTTTTGGTTAAGCTTTTGGGGTTTTGTTTTGTATTTTAATAATTAAAAAACAACTATTAAAATATGCCTGAAATCCAGGCCACTACAGAAAACCAATGAATTGATTTCTCCAGCCTATGAAAAAGGAGTTAAAAAAACAATCAATCAAACCACCCCCCAGAAGAAAGCAAAACAAAATAACAACCTCCCAAAAAACTTAAATCCCCAAATCCAAAAAACTAGCCCAGTATGGAGCTGGTAAGTCTTCAATTCTGGGCCAAATACCTTCCTTGAGTAATCAGATGCTGCCCTCTTGTGGTTTCAGTAGAGGATATCTGTCATTTACTGTCAGTTTGGGGTTTTTTTGGTTTTTTAATGTCTTACATCTGACATGTTCTATTTGGGATGACCATATGTACTTGATACATAGAGCATCATAAGCTATGACATGGGAGTCAAAGTTGGGTAAAGGAGAGTTGACACTGGGGAGTTCTGGTACACATTCTTACAAAATACTTGAAGTATTTGGAAAATCTTTACATTTTGTCAGCCTTCACTTCTTCCCCAGGTACCTGCTGGAGCCCGCAGTGCAAAACTTTCCTGATTCTCTTAGCTGTGAGCCATTTTTATGAAGCTGCTTGGGTTTAGTTATGTCATGTGTCCTGTTGCCCCCGTTAGAGACACTTATTCCAAAAGGATAGTTTTTCACATAATTGCCTCCATTTTCCGCATGGGAAGGACTGCAGCATGGGAAGTTTTCCCAAGATGTTATTCAGCAGAGTCCTTTTGGAGTTCCGAGGAAACCATGTCCATTTTCATACATTCATTTTGTAACACCTGTATTGCTTTTTAAACAGTAGTAATGCAGCTTAGTTCAAAGTACTGATTCTTCATTGACCTTGATCACAAAAGTGGCTTTGAAATACTTCTCAAATCATTGCACTTGTTCAAGAAAACATAAAATCTGAATATTTAGTTTATCATACTGAATGCATTTTTATTTCTTAATATAGCTAGTAGTATTACTGTTTCATCTGTCTTTGTGCCTTGTGAAGTACGTGGAAAATACGGACAATTCAAGAGGGGATATTTTATTAGCTAGAAATTCAGAACCTGCTAAAACCTTTGCTGACTTGGAGACAAAGCTATGGCTAATGATGGTGTCATCCTTGGCTTTCCTTTTATAATGGAGCAGTTGTATGAACCGAGGTGAAAAAGAAAAGCAGGGAAGAACAAGTTGATTGCTGTCCATTTGCATGCTAGGAATAGGATTTGTTTTCTGCCCACTGAGAGCACAGGAAGAAATCACACGTGGGCTGTGCTGTGTGCTAAGTAGATCTCATCCAGTTACGCTGGTGGGGAGCCTGCTGAGTGTTATGGACACAACAAATGCACCTTGCCCAGAGAAAATACCTACAGGATTTCAAAGCTATTGGAATAGTATTTGGCAACTAAAAATGTTCCATCTGGGGTTTTCGGGTGCAGTTAGCAAAAAATATCCCTGAATGGTTGTGAAACTGTTAGAATGGGAGAAAAGAGATGTCTGTAAAATACTTCTAACCGTTCAAATATGCCTGTTCCTTTCTAGCACTTAACCAAATCATGTGTGTGTTGCAGGGCCTGGGAACTGATGAAGACACACTCATTGAAATCATCTGCTCAAGAACAAATCAGGAGCTTAGTGAAATTATCAGAGTCTACAGGGAAAGTAAGTACTTTGAAAGGTTCAATGGACTATGTTCTTTCACTAAGTTACTTGTGTAAAGGTCCCCTCAGCATGAATTCGGTTATTAGAATCACACAACATCTCCTTTGATTCTCTGGCGGTTGGATGTAAGATACAATTTTGTACTGATGTCCTGGATATTTGTGTGTTTTATTTAGTTTCATCTTGTTGCTTGATAGCAAATATTTACTACTCCTAAGTTGTGTCTAAAGGAATTTTTTGTAAGCTACATGCATTTTGTGCATAGTGACAGAATTAATAGGTCTAGAATTATGTGATAAGAAGGTGAATTTGAAATCTGTTGAAGTGTGCTTGTAAGTTTATTTGGTAGATCTGCCAGAAAAGATGTGAAATAAAACTTCTTTAAAGTATATATTCTGGTTTTGAACTTTTCTAAAGCATGTTATCTGGTTGAAGCTATACTTCTTAGTTGGTTACAAGTAGATACATGAATTTTCATTTAATATTATTTATGTTTTTGCATTGGTTGTTCTGGTTGGGTTTACCACCACTCAGTAGTGCAGATGTCTACTGCCTGTTTGTTTCCCTGGGCTTCAGAGCTGAGCTTCACCAGATACAGACTGAAATGTAGAAAATTGCTGTTTGTTAATGCTTAGTAATTGTTAAGCAATTGTATCGAGGTGCTGGCTGAGTCAAAAAGGACAAACAAAGCCCATGTAGTCTTAATGGCTGGTATTGAAGAAAATATGTAGCAGCAACGAGAATGTTGCTGTTGAAAAGGAAAATGTGATTTTGTAGTGATACAGAGTAGGACCACTTGGAAAGCAATTGAAATGTTTAGACACCAGACCAGAATCTCACACAGCATTCCTCTGATTTATCATAACAGCTTTTGTCTTTCATATAGAACTTGTAATTGCAGTTGTCCAGTCATAAATCCAGGAGTTAGACATTTGTTTATCAAAAAAGCAAATATTCATTGGTGTCTTAGAATGATCTAACAGGATATTGAGCTTAAAATAATATTCCCTTCCTCTTAATAGTCTCAGGCTTTCCTGTTATCCTTCAGTGACAGACTTCGATGGCATGAGAACTTCCAAGACTAGCTGGTAGCAGTGTTGGTTTTGTGCTATGCAAGCATGCTTTTGCATTGTCTTCCACATGTGACTTAGACTGTAGCTGTTTATGTGCATAAAATACAGTAATTGGCAACCGTTGTTCTTGTAAAGGAGTATTTGTAGGACACCATTTATTTTAATTTTGTTTGTTTCTTTTCTAGTGTACAAGACAGAACTGGAAAAGGACATTATATCAGACACATCTGGTGACTTCCGCAAGCTAATGGTTGCCCTGGCCAAGGTAGGTCTGCTTATATTTTTCTACTTTTCCTAGTGGTAACTGACCGATGGCTGCCAGTAGAACAATTGGATTTGAGTAACTTACAAATTTCCTTGTGTATTCACTGTTTTTTTGGGGGGAAAAAAAAATCAAATGTTGAAGGGCAAAGTATTTTGACTGAAATGAAGCATTCATAGCAGCAGCATAATGGGATGGAGCATACTGTTACTCGTTTACCAAATTCAGATTAAAAAAATCAAAGAGAAAAGAATGTGTATATAGCAAACTGCATACTGCCTATTAAACCTCTTCTAAATATTGCTATCCTTGTTTGAAGGGCAAAAGGTGTGAAGATAACTCTGTCATTGATTATGAACTGATTGACCAGGATGCTAGGGTAAGTGCTGGTAATGACCATTAAATGTCTAAAGTTAATATGTAGCTTTTGGGGACACAGAAAGTAAAAACACTATGGGAGTGAGAAGCATTTATAAAAGTAGTTGGGTGTATTTCAGATTGTCTTGCACAGTTATGTTTGTATGCTATCAAAATATCCACCACTTGCAACCTTGACACCTTCAGTTACCAGTTTTCACAGGCTACTGACTCGCTAGTACCTATACAGACACTCGCTGTATAAGCATACTGAGCATGTTGAGAGAGAGCTTTTAACAAAAGAAACACATACACTGTGAAGACTCTTTGCAACCAAGTAATTGTGTAAGATTGAGAGAGGTATCACTGAACTTAGTGGCTGCAAATGCTTGTTTATTACATCTGTATCTGTCAAGGGCAGTACTGCTGAGGTAAACAGAGTAAAACCTGTAGACAGAGGTAAATGCAAAGTAACTAGTCTTAGTTTCAGATCAAATCCGTAGATCTTATCCTAGTGATCTACCCAACCATGCGTCCTTTCATGTTTCTCCCACTGACACAGTTCTAGTAGCACTTGTTTCCAGTAAGGAAATCGTATACGTTTGCGATGGCTTCTTGTGGAATTCCTGTTTTTCATTATTTGCTTTTCATTCTAACCCCAGGAGCTCTATGATGCTGGTGTGAAAAGAAAGGGAACTGATGTCCCCAAGTGGATCAACATTATGACTGAAAGAAGTGTCCCCCACCTGCAGAAAGGTACTGTTCAAGAGACAGATTATTTTTTCCCCTATAAGAGAAAGTTATATTTTGTCCCAGATAAGATTGAAATGAGTGTGAGGAGCACACCTAAAACACAGATCTCATAAGCCTTAATTCATGTCCAAGCTATTATTTTTTTTCAAAGCATAGTTACTTCTGTGGAAGTGTTAATGTCACAGTTTGAAAGTGTGTAGAGCTCTATTTTACACAGGTGTAACAATACTCAATTATATGTCATGAACACTAAGAACAAAAACGTGACAAATCTAGAAGACATGATTGCAGGAGACCTTGAGAAGTTCTTTAGCTTCTCCCTCTGGCCTAGGGTAGCTTAACTGTATTGTGTTTAAATCTGTCACTGAAGACTCTCAAAAGCAGCTCTGATATTGCTGTAAGAAGCACATGAAAAAGCCATTTGAAGACTTCAGGGCCTAAATCAATGTTGTTTCAAAAATACTAGTACAGGATTAAGATGGTGTTAGACCAGATTATGGAGGCGTTCAAAGAAAACAAAAAGGCTGTAGCATGGCAACTTGACTGTCAGCTGCCAAACTCAGGCTGTACTTCACATAAAGGTCTCAGAAGGACTTGAACAGTTTTTAATCATGTGTCTCTGCAGTGCTGTCTCTGGGTTTGATTTGGGTGGTTACTTACACCAGTTCTTCGTCTGGTTTTGATTTCACCTATTTCCTTTCTTGTGATAGTGTTTGAGAGGTACAAGAGCTACAGCCCATATGATATGTTGGAGAGCATCAAGAAGGAGGTTAAGGGAGACTTGGAGAATGCCTTCCTTAATCTTGGTGAGTTACCCTGAAGTAAAGACTAACTTTAGATAGGATCTTTTCAGTGCTTTTGCAGTGTATCATGATGAGGATAGGGCCCAGCTTCCTCTGTGTTGATGGATGAAAAATAAACTGGACATGCTGACATTATTGGATCCACTAGCGTATTTTAGGATATTATAGGTATTCAGAAGTAGAGTATTTTTGCACTCTGCAAAATGCAAATCTTGTTTCCAGATGGAAATAAAAATGATCTGTTGTTAGTTCCACTTCTATGTGATACAGAGGCTTAATGTTTCCCCAACAAATTAAAAGGTTGGAACTGTAGCTGGGCACATTAAGTATTCAATACAGAGAGAGAATTGTGTGTGTGTGAGAGAGAGGAAACGATGGGCGGTGAAGGATGCTAGAGGCTACTTTTTATTAGCTGATTTGGCACTGAATTCTCTGAAATGAGGAGGCAGGGTGTGAGGCTGGTACTGTGGCATGAATTGTGTGTGTGGAGGAGGGCTAAGCATTCTGAAATGATACTAGCCATGAAGAGAAAGATTTTCTTAGATTGTAAGCATTTGTGGCTCAATCACAAGCTTAGCCAAAAAACTTCTAAGTAACAGCTCACATAAAAACAGTTTCTTTATGTTTCCTTTTGGAGAAGTTTTTGCTGAAAACCTTATTTTGAGTACTTACATCTTTTAAAATGGCTCCAAGATTCTGCTGTTCCATGTATGGCCAGGATATTTAACTATTCTTCTCTCTGTCTTCAGTGCAGTGCATTCAGAACAAGCAGCTGTACTTTGCGGACAGACTGTATGATTCCATGAAGGTAGGGAGGACTGTTCTTTCCTTCTATTTTTTTTTTTTTCCTTCCATTGTTTCATTAAGGCACTTTTATTCATATGATGTGACTGGCATGTGAATAAATTAACAATGAGTTGGTTTTGTTCAGAAGCATTCTTTAACAGTTACAAGCTTAGACCATCTATTCATATGCGTCTGGTATAGGGAAATGTAGGAAGGGGTCTCATAATAATGATCTGTATCAGATCATTTGATTATAATTAGCAAAAGTACACATCTTCTGCAGGTAACCAAGAGCTGGTGGCAGAAAAAGCTGTTTATTGACGTGTCCAAATAAGACACTGTATTTGCCTCAAAACATTTTATCATGAAAAGGGTGCAAAGAGAAGCGCCTGGTGACAGCCATTGGGCAATACCAGGAACATGTTCTGGTGAACCGGAACTCCTGCTTACAGTCTAAGTAACTAGATTTTGTGACTGGAAGTTGGTCAGACACTGCTGATGAGAAAGGTACGCTCATGCTCCAATTCCTGGTTCAGAATGATGACCTTAGAAGATGTAAGTCGTTGCATCTTATTGCTACATCTCAGATGACTGTAGTTTGTTGTCTTACCGCTAGGTACAGTGGCTTTTTATGCATTTCAGCTGTTACATCTCTAAATGAGTATCTGCTTGTAGGGCAAGGGAACCCGTGACAAGGTTCTGATCAGGATTATGGTCTCCCGCTGCGAGGTTGACATGCTGAAAATTAAGAGTGAATTCAAGAGGAAATATGGAAAATCTCTCTATTATTTCATCCAGGTAAGTTTTTCAGCTTTTGTTTTTTATCAGTTGTATGGACCTTTGTGGCAGTCGTCACTGGATTCATCGTACCATTAGAACGCATGGGAGGTGTCTCAGAGGCTGTAATGAGAATATTATGTTGTTACCCATGCATTATTGAAAAATTCACCTTTAACTTTGCAGTCTACAGCTGGTACAACTCCTGGCAGCCACTTGACAGGATATGTAGGCTTTGTGCCTATGTGTTAGGAAGGAAAATTCTGTTCACCTTCACACCAAAAGAAAAGAAAACCCAGAATTGCTCTGTGATTGCTGAATGAAAATAGAGCATCTAAATTGCTGCTCCCTTTCATTTCAATGCCTAAGGAGTAGGCTTTTTAGCTAGAGTGATTTTTGTTCATTTCTGTAATAGGGCAGGAGCTATAAGCGCTAAGTTTTATTAACTTGGGGCATAGGTAAAGAGTTTGTGCATCTGTTTAAAAACTAGTCTTCTACCCACCCTCACAGCAGCATATGGTACATTAATCCTTGTATATTCAACTTCATAAATTGAGTCCAAATCTTAAGCCGGAATCTTTTCCTGGAGATGTCAATTTTAGATTATAAGCAAATTTTCAAAGTAGTCAACTTGATGTGTGATTTTTGCAATCATGATGAGAAGGAACAGAATCAAGTCCTTCGGCTTTCCTATGTTGTGTTTCTTTGTTTTCATACCAAAATTTCTCTCCCTTCTTGGCCTTGCAATTGGATTGCAAGAACGATAAACAATTTTAATTCACCCATAACTGAAACTCAGTCTGGATAGTCTCCTCCACGCTGATACAGCTTCCACGGCAAAACTGGTCTGTCCCCCAGGCTTACAATACAATGCATGTCCTTTCCTATTCTGTGACTGTTTCCTCATCTGTATTTTGTACTTTTTCTTCCCTTGCTTTACAGCAAGACACAAAAGGGGATTACCAGAGGGCACTGCTGAACCTGTGTGGTGGAGAGGACTGAAAACTGTGATGGAAGAAGCCTAATTCCAGAGACATGCCTTTTTTTGGTTTTTTTTTTAATCTTCATTTTACTGTAATCATAAAAACAGTGACTTGCCTAGCTAACCTTGACCTGCCTTTGCATCTGCACCAACCCCTGCGGTAGTACGCTTGCCGAGGCTGTGAGCACTGCCCCCAGCAGCAGCGCTCTGCTTGGCTCTGCTTGGCTCTGCCAAGGGTCCCCGTAGCGTGCAGCCAGAGAAACTAACCTTCCACACGTAAACGAGGTTCCAAGCGCTTGTGAAAGACTCTGCCTCTCCGTGCGATGTTTCTAATAAAACATAAATAAAACTGGAGTTTTACTTTAAGAGTATGGTCTCTTTCACACATTTAATTTGAAAACCGTGTGAATAACTGGCGTGTATTTAGCCTTCACCGTTAATTTTATGTGGTGTTTTTCCTCCTCCCGGTGTTCACTACTTGTGGCTGAAGCCTCAAAGCCCTTCCCCTGTTTAATGATTCCGTTCCTGAGCACAAGCAAAACCCTTTTTCCCCTCACTAAAACCTGAG
>NW_009940960.1:0-1864 GCF_000696875.1 Nestor notabilis | reverse complement strand
CACATGGATGCTCCACTCACACCAAGGCCACTGTCACCCGGCTCCCAGCCAGCGTGTCCCAGGCTGCGGCTGGCTGCACGCAGAGGAGCTGGGCTGAGGGGCCAAACACAGCCTTGTCCCCCCACCAGCAGGACCTGGAGCCTGGTGAGAGATCTTCCCTGGACAAATGGCCTCGGCATCACCAGGGAGCAGGGAAGGTCCGGTAGGTGTTTATCCGACCCAAAGGGTCCCAAGAGACCCCTCAGTGCCCACAGCAGGGACCACCCCAGCATGGCTCCTGCTGCATACCTTGAGCAGCCCAGAGGGGATCAGACCCTGGGCCAGCACTGAGCCTTCGTGGGGCAACAGCCTGGCCATCAGATCTTAGTACCGCTGGAAGAGGCCATCAGCGTGTTTGTCACTATCTCTGACCACAGCCACAGGGTGAGGTTTTCCCAGCCCAGCTTGTGCCAACATGACACTAAAGACACGCCAGGGCAGGGCGATGGTGTTGGTGCTTACATGGGTGGCAAATTGGAGGACAAATGTGCTGTATCACACCAGTGACTTCTGCAGAGAACCCCCTGAAAAGGCTCCTCGGAGCTGGGGCCACCACCACACCTCTAGCAGCTGCCACAGCCAACAGGCTCCAGAGCCAGACTGGATGATCCGCATCGTCCTGAAGAGCAGCTTCTCCCTGGAGCCATGAAGGAAAACCATTCGTCCCTCTCAGCCTGAGTGGGGAACCACCAGTTCACCCACCTGCTCTGGGCAGACAGACACCAAAACCCGCTGGAATCCCAAATTTAAGACGAGAAAATAGTAGTTTGGGATCTCAGTGCCCCATGATGTGTCCTTGGCACCTTCCCTGCAGGAGACAGGCTGATTCCAAAGCCACAGGCAGCCACCCACCCGTCAATCTGCTTTACTTCCATGGTCAAGCTCACACTTCAGGCAGAGAGCAGGCACTTCCCAGGGTTCCCATTGTGATGGGAGCATCACCTGGAACACCACAAGTAACTTAAAAAGAGATGGAAGCGCCACAAAGCAGACAGAAGTGGCATCCATCACTTCCCAGCAAAGAACGAGGAGTTGAATTCATCTACTAAACCCACTTGTGACTGCTACATACCCTGACCAAAAAAAAACCAGGTAAACTTTTGGGAAAACATCAAATCATGGGTGAGATGGAGTTTTGCTTGCCTGTGCCCCAGCTGCCCCAAGGTGAGCCCACAGCCCCAGGAACTCTAAGTCCAGGAGGGAAATACTTGGGAGAAACATCTTTTATTTACATGTGGAAAAGGCTCCCGCTTCGTTACTTCAGAGGAATGAACCTGGAGGAGTGGGTGGCTCCAATGCCCGGGCGCCCGTGCTTCACAGGCTTGTACGTGATGGAGAACTCCCCCAGGTAGTGACCAATCATTTCGGGCTGGAAGAGAACACAGAGACTGGTGTCAGCAGTGACCTGGGCTGAGGCACACACCACAACCCCCCTCGAATCCCCCCGCTGCAGCAGCCAGGGCATCAGCCACTGACGGCCTGATGTGGAGCCAGGGAAGGGTTCAGCGGGAGGAGGGAGTCCCTCTGTCCCCCAAGGAGGGAACCAAACAACATTCATGGGCTTTCTACTGTGCTTTCAGGTCAGGGTTAACGTCACTTAATCCTGCTAGCAGTGTCAGGTCACAGCACCCCACAGGTTATTCCACTCCCAGGAAACCTCTGGGATCTGTTTCACCCGGTGCTGGCGGGCAGGGAGGAAGAAGACAGCGCATGGCCCTGCCCCACCAGCAGACACATGCTCAAACCTCACCCCCTCACTCCAAAGCTGCACTGAAGCCTCATAAGGCCTCGAGACCCTTCTGTGAGCAGCCCACACACAGCACAG
>NW_009940959.1:0-46437 GCF_000696875.1 Nestor notabilis | reverse complement strand
CAACCCAAACCATTCTATGATTCTACGAAACCACAAACACTCAATATCAGAACCTTAAAATGAGCTTCTCTGTCTCTCTTTTTTTTTTTTTTTTTAACACTCCAAATTATTCCTGTTTTCACAACAGAAGAATTATTCTTTTTAGCCATTTTAGTCCATTTTTTCTCACGCAAGCTGGCTCCAGGTTGCTGGATGAAGTATAGAAACAGAAGGATAATTCATTTGAATAAATCTGCCATCCCAAAGATTCCCGACTTAGTGCCATAAACACTGAGGAGAAAGGTGGAAACTTGAAAAGGTACAGAACAGAGCTAACCATAAACATTTGTGTCAAATACACATTCATAAAACTGTAACTGTTGGGAAAGCAGGAAAAAAAGTACCCTGGAGCTTCATTAACTTCCCTGATTGGAAATGATAATATTCTGGGAATCAAAGAATAAAAAATTCAAAGATGCTCTATCCCAAACTATGATAAATCATTTATTTTGACAAGTATGCAGAGTTTAGCTTTAATTATTTATTATTATACTTCGTAGCATATCAGAACATACGCAGTGATTTATTGTGCAAAATGAAATCTTAATAAAACGAGTCCCTTCCCCAAACTACAGGATTATTAAATCTTCATGGAAATGGAGGGTGAACTCTCAGGTTATTTTCATTATCGAGCTGATGGGTTAGTAAAGTGAAAATAAGCCATTCCCATTGCATTTAGTTGTATTTTGACTTCAGCCCTTTACAGACCCAGGCCATACAACCTCAGGGATGAGGAGGGGACCTGAGAGGGATCACAGACCCCATCTCTCCTGCTGTCTTGCAGATGACACAGTTGCACCTAACACGAGTGGGGGCTGTTAGCTTCAGACTGTGCACCCTTGCTAAGGCTACATGTTATGGAGCTGATGGCTCCTCTCAGGGCAGGCGGAGGCAGACCAGCCATTTTCATCTACTATTAATGTCCTTTTTGAACCAGTTTATAGCCCTCTGGACTTTTAAAGTGGAAGAGTCACTCCACGGGCCATTGCTGACAGCCACCTTCCAGCCAGGATCCACCTCACCACAACAGTGCTGCCATCACATTGCTACCTCCAGCACCCACCTCCAACACCCCCCCAGCTTGCTGCTTTCAAGGGAGTGATTTATTTCTCTTGTCGATTAGGGTTACAGTTTACACATTGCATTAATGACACAATGGAGCGAGACCCAGCTTTGCAGTCACTACCCCTTCTTCTCTCTAAGCAGAAAATTGCAAAGCTCACTGGTATTTAAAGGTAATTATTTCTATGAGCTAGTAATTTCATCTGGGGATGACAGCACACAAACAAGCCCAAAAAGCTCCTGCATGAAACAGTTTGAGGATCCAAGCGAGGGAAAAACAGTGAGGGAAGAGAGGTGGTGGAGTCTGAAGACTCAGAAGAATGGTCTATGCTTTACCCAACAGGACCCAAGGGTGGGAGTGAAAACATCACCTCTGGGCTTTCACCACCCAGTCAGATGTCAGTGAGTACATCCACCCTCTCGTTACTGCAAACTGGAGGGGGAAATGGCACTCTCCACCTCTTAAGAGTCAGAGGTGCCCTCACATAGAGCAAGAGAAGCTCAGAAATGCCAGCTCTGGATTTCGAAAGGGCAGTAACCGAGACAGGAAACATCAGATATTAAAAAATTTACAGCAAGTATTTTTCACATTTTCAGTAAAAACATTTTGCTGTTCTGTAAATTTCTGCTCCAAATCCCTGTCATTTGGGGACTGTTTTAATTCCGGAGCAGCAAAACCTCATGAGAATCAGCAAGGCAGTCTATCCTGAACGCAGGAGTCATGCTGAGCATCACTCTTTACAGGTAGCCTTAATAATGGGGAATAAGTACTTACTGAAATGGTAAAAGGAAATGTTAGTTTAACTGTTAAACACATAATTACTTTAAGTACTTGTTTCTGCAATTGTAACACTTGAGCCTGATGCAAACTCACTTTCTGGCCTGTGCAACGGATTTAATTTCTTCCAATTCTTTTTTTTTCAGCTATAAAGAGGTACAACACAGGAATTGCTGCTGCAGAGATTACTTGTTATAGAAGTGTTTTAGAAAGGTAAAGCATCACACGAGACAAGGACTACGGGCATGTTTCCGCAAAGCAGCTGAGCTTTCCCTTCCCTGTCTGCTTCGAGGCCACCCACTCCCCTTGTGTCCCTCAGCTGAAAACCTGGCCCCTTCACTCCAAATCCAGCTCTTCTGCAGTTACTGAGCTCAATGGACTCAGCGAAGGGGCCCCGGAATTGCAAAAGCTGCTGCTAGGGAGGGGACAGGGCCAGAGCAGCCAGGAGGAGGAAGGAGATGGAGAAAGGGGAGATGAAATCACCTCTTCTGCTTTTACAACAGCACGGATGAATTGCACACTGATGTTTACACACAGATTCAGAGTTCGCTGAATTACAACCAAATTAAGGGTTATGCACATAAGCAGTTATAATTTTGATTAATTAAACAAAAAAACCCCCAAAAGACAACAAACGAAAAATAAAGTAAAAAAAGCCCAAACACACTGCAAGTTTGTTCCAGTTAGATACGAAAATACCTTTAACATTTCTATATAAATAGATATATTCCATTTTAGTATGGCAATGAGGACATCAGAAATACCTATTCTTTAACTGCAACCACCTTTCTACTCAGAGAAAGGAAAAAACCTACTGGGTAAATCACTGCTGTAACTGCAAAATGTACTGCCTTTGCAAAACCCACAAAATAATTCTACGAAACCATCTTTAACACCTACATCATTTCTAAAAAGTCTACAGATTTTCAAATAATTACTAGCACTTTCATAAATATTTAATGCTGTCTACAAAAGTTCTTTGACAGAACTAAAAACCCACTGTGCAAACCCCAGTTTTCTTTTACTGACTGAATAATCAACCCAACAACTTCCAAATCTGCCTTCTGCTTCATTAGTATTTTTCCAATTTATAAAGCACTGATGTAAGGGACAATAAACTTGCTGTACTTGTCAGCTGCACCAGGGGAGTGTGGGGCTGAAAGCTGAGCTAGCAAAAGGAAAAGACAAAACAAAACAGCAGCTGGAGGGGGTTTAGTTTTCAACAGGATCAGTGACCTGGTCTGGCTCCACAAGCATTAGTGACAGCATGAGGCGTGCAGCAGGACTGCATGGTGGGGAAGGACGTGCAACCGTTCCTCCTGGGAGTGAGCTGCTCTTAGGTAAGCTTCAAATGGATCATGAAACCATAACCTGAGAGACTTCAGATCTATCACCTCTGATCTTACCTGACAGAGGGATTAACAAAGCTCACTGATAAGCAAATGCCTGCTTGAGGTTCCTCTCTGTGAAACCATCACCTGTAACCCTGCATGGCCATACACACACTTCTTCACCTCGGTTACTCCAAGTAGAGACTGGAGCAGAAGGGCACTTTGCCTGGGTGCTAGGTTTGGGTTTTTAAAGGTTTTCATTTTAAAAAGTTCCATACAATTGTGTCACTTTCCTGGGAGTGTGTGCACTGTGAGGGAACGTGGGAGAGACATTTCACAGTCTACCAAATTAGCATCTGCAGGAACAAATTGCAATGTCTTTGTTCTCCTGCATGGCACAGCCTGATCCAACCCTTGCTAAAAATTAACACACCAATAAAACATATCAGAAAAAGAAGGAAAAAGAAAAGCCCAGAGAAGCTCACAAAAGCTGGAGCTGCAGCAGCAGGTCAGGCTTCCCTAGGTCAGGCTGCTGGCAGCCCTGCCATTGCTGCAGGGCAGCAGCCCTTCAATTTGGGTAAACCAGTTACCTGCATGGCTGAGGGCCAACATGATGGATTTAGAAACATAAACCCAAGAATAACTACAGTGGGAAACTTAATTTTAAATAATTAGAAGGTAAATATAAGGCAAGCAGTGCTCTACTATGCATACAATCCTCACTGCGTATCCCCAAAGAGCTCTATTTTCCTCTAGATGTGCGTATTTTCTTACTCTACGCAGTTACGACTGCTAAGTGCATATAAAAGAACTGTCATGAAATCCAAAAGAGAAGGGGGGGGGAAAAAGATCAAGTCACACTTAGAATTTTATGGGGGACTCATTTAGAATCCTACCTGATTTGCTCTTTCAAGGTCTGTCATGATCATCTCGATTTCATCAGCCCTGGGAGAACAAGAGAGCAGAAGTACTGTTATCACATGAAGAATGCCTGCTATATGAGTTCATGCACAGCACAATTGCAACATTCACACAAACAATACCAATTTTCAGTATGTTTTTAAAAGGACACAGTGAGACTGATCAGCCAGTCTTCTGAGTGGCAAAATCCTCTCCGGTTTCAGCGTTTGGGACTGGTTTGCAAGTCTCCAATTGCTTTGCCTGTTCCCTTTTTGCAACGAAAGGCAGAATATGAATAATGAATATCTGAGCATATTCATTAGATCTTTGAGGATCTTACTCCCCAACCTTCTGCAGAAGGGCAGTGTCATCTCTCCTGCATGTAAAGCTGCTTCTCGCGTGGTAATTACGGAGAAGTCAAACGCCACAGTTGACCACAGTCAACTACTTGTATGCACGTACACGAAAGTAGCCTGTTACTCTTCCGTTTCAACAGGCCTAGATGTTTGGTTCTAAACTTAGCAAAAGAAAAAATATCCTGAGGTCAAAGAGACCAAGAAACTTAATTTTACATTACACAGGAAAGAGTTTTTTGACACATATTTATGAAACTCTAAATTTAGACTCAGGCTCTTAATGCACTTTGCAAAGCTGAATAGGAAAGTCAAAGGGTTGAAAACTATACACATAGTCAAGGAAAACCAGATCCTTCACATACCACATTAGGTGGCAGCTACCAGCCCTGACCCTTTAAAGCCCCAGCATTTCTAAGACATCGCTTACACAAATGGGCCTAATCCTCCAGCAGTCTTTTTGTATCCTCATGCTCAATCTTGAGCAAATATTCCACACTCATGGTCTCACCTGTGCAAGGTACCAGGAAAAGGGCCTACAGACCCAAGAGTATGTTCTTTATCAATGTAATTAGATATATTACTTCTTCACAGACATTTTGCCTGTCTTGTAGCTCTGGACCATATGGAAGCAATAAACACTATCCTCATCTCCTATGAGCAGCAGCTTTAACCAGCAAGTCCTTTTGCAATCTGCCAACACCATAATGTCTGGGTTTTGTTTTTAATCTGTAGCAGATCATTATCAGGAAAAGCTGTGAAATACTGGAATTCCCTTCCTCTACCCATGAAGGGAAGCCAGGGTTTGGTTTTCTGCTGATCCCACAGAAGATCCATTTTCTATGCAGGTGTTTGCTGGGAAAGATGGTTAACTGAAGTACGTCAGGGTACTGGCACACTCAACACTTCTTCATTACACTGAATATCGACTTACTCTTCAACAGCATTTTAGGGCTGTATGTGCACACTCAGGGAAATGCACTAAAAGATCATAATAAGTAAATGTGGATGTATATACATTAATGGAAAATTATTTTTAATTACAGCTTTTAATGTTGTTGGGGTAACATGAATTGCCTTTTGAAAAAGTCTTTTGGACAATAATGGAAAACAGATTAACATGTGTTTTCTTGTGCAGGAGAAGCTAATGTGCTCTTACATTGGAAAGAACTCATGCACACAATGTTTTGAATTAATAATAAATAATAGACATTAGTTACTGAATTGAACAATCATTCCTTGGGCAAATACGGATTCAAAGTGTGCAGGCAGTAGCCAGAAGACAAAGCTGGACAGGTTAACATAAGCCTACAGCAACACTTTCGATCTCTTTAGCCTCTGCAGTTGTGAAACATCTTTTGTTTTAGACTCCAGCCCCAAAAATACTTGTTAACCCAGTTATGGACATGACAGTATTTCACATGGAAAAGATGTCCCTAAGACCATTCAAGTGACCCCACTGTGTATCTCTAACAGGGATGCGAGCATCCTAATGCACCAAAAAAAGAAAGATGTTTCCCAGCATCTTACAAATATTTTTAGCCAGGATAGTTTAAGGATCGTCTTTATATAAGCTTATGCGTTCAGGCTGAATTTATGTGTGAATGCCTCAGGTTATATGGAGCCAGTAAATGATGTCTGGATTATGTCACATGCCTCCCACATCAGAGCTGGGAATGTCCCATCGCAACACGCATCCTACAGCTTAAGCAAACCCGGTTTCCACTTGCTTCTCTGTAGGGTTTGGAGAACAATAAGACCGCTGGAGTGCCAGGTATCAGCCAAAAATCTGAGGAACTGCAGAACCTGAGAAGAGCAAAGGGCTCAGAAGCACAAACCCCTTGGACCAAGAGAGGAAGAAAATAAGCTGGAGGAAAGAAAATGATTCTGATGCAGAATTGATGAGTGGGAAGGGGCAGAAGTGTGAGGGAGGCTGGATCCATCCCAGGACCCTCAGCCACCTTTAAAGGTCATAGAGGCCAGTGAAGGGAAGCAAGAGCAGGGAAATGGATGGAGACAGCAGAGCGAGAGAAGGAACAGAGGGATGCCCCAAGGCCAAAGGACCAAGGGGAGATGGGACCAAGAGCAGTAAAGCAGAGGAGTACCCCAGACCAGCAGAAAGCTGTGTGGCGGCCACTAGAACAGGCCGAAACACAGGATGGTGCCTGGAAACAAGGTGGAAGGACTCAGGAGAATCCTGTATTTAAAATGGACAGAAGTATTAATAGGGGTATTTGTATGCTGTTTCGGCTGGGGTCAGGATTTAAAAGCTCTATTACAGCACTGGTATATGCAGCCAATTACAAAAGAAAGCAACCGAGGATATAGAATGCCATAAAAGTGACATTTCTGCCCTTCAGCATGCACAGATAATTCTGACTGAATCCAGTAGAAGTGTCAAACTGTAGCCGAGGGCAAAATTGTCCCTTTGTCCTTGTATTGAGACACAGCAGCTGACTGATCCTGAACTCCCCTCTCCCTCACACATATTTTCTACCTAGCTTTGCCACACACGATCTGTCTCTGCACGCTTAAAAGGATGCAACATCTCCAAAAAAATTCAAACAAAACCTCTCCAGCCTAGCAGTGGAGGTTAATGCTGCAACCATAAACGTTATCTTTAAGTAAAGTAATGAATTAAATTACTCTATATTCTTTCCTAGCACAAGTGTCAACAGCATTCAGAAGAATCTTCAAAAGGAATTCAGTCTTTTCATTTTAAAAGCTCAACTACCACATCAGTGGCTGGCACTCAGCAGTCTAAAATCACTTATTTGAGAAAGTCTCTAATAGCTACATTCACTGTTTGCTCAGCAGAAGTATTTATTATGAAATAAATTACAGTTCTCACACCTTTTATGCACTCGCAGAAGCAACTTGCATTGATTTATTGTTTACAAAGCACTGTGTTGAATTCAAACCCACAAGGTACGAGGAAACTCCACTTTGGCTTCACTGTGTTAGTCCCACACAGGTCATTTTTGATGTATTCACTATTTGCTCATTTTCAGCCCTTCCTATTTCAATATTTCTCTTTATTTCAATGGAACTACTTGATAAGCAAAATATATTTGTCCTGCAGGTTTTCATTGAAAATGTGATGGGAACCCTGAAGGGAACAATGGCCAAGTTTAGCAAACCCGTGGTTATGGACCGACCCGAAATTTCTGACCAAAGTCAGAAACTAAACATAAGAACTACACAGGAACTAAACTCACTTACAAGAGACACAGACCTGATTGATTTTACTTTTAACTTTTGTCATTCCTGAAGCAACACATGATTTGGCCTCTTGTGAGTTCCTGCATTCCTCCATCTCCCCAAAAGCTGAAGGCAAGAGGAAGAACCCCAAAGCTTTCTCTTTCTTCAGATGGATACAGAGGGTAAGTAGTCACAAGACCACCTTTTGCTAAAACACACTGATACTTATGGTGATTTACAGCAGATTTCGGCATTGCAACTCAAGGGTATTCAGGGTTTGTCAAGGCTGATACTTTCTTAACATTAAAACAGATCATGCAACACAGGTAATACAATCATTTATCTGATCTAATTCCTTATAAGCTCTGTGTCAGAGGAAAAGTTACCATGTAAGCAAGGGAGCGCTACAGTCTTTTTCTAAGTTTCAACACTTCCAACCTAAGGAATTTAAGCAATCCAATTTTAAGCCCAAGCATTTGGAATTACACAATAAGCATCAGCAAGTAAAAAGAATCTGAACTGTTGAAACAGCACGACCATGAAATATTCTATTATTTCTTCTCTTGCTAGTGCGTTTGAAGTGAAAACCAAACCGCATTAAAAGCTGTACATTTTACAAGGTAGAAGCTTTTACCAGCCACAAAAGAGCCCTCAAAGCTCACTTGCCATCTTTAAAAAGCAACTTCAGGAGTTTAGACAAGAGCACCCCACTCTTCAATTCAACTGCTGATGGGAAATGAAAACTACAGGAAGGCTCCATTTTCCTTTTAAGATGAAGATAAGCGATTTAGGTTTGAGCAGCATAACAAGCAAGCAAATTCAAGAACTGGTAACGTGGAAGCAGCTCAGTTCTTCCAAATACAAATCAATCAGATAAAAACCCTGAACACCACGAAGATCTTCACTTGCAAGGAAGAAGAATCTGGACTTCATGATTAAAATCCAGTTGATCCAACTCCTTCATTTAGATCCCAGCTTAAAAAGGCAGAAACAACTCCTTTTTTATTGACGTGACAAGTGAATGGTTTGCCAAATCTCGTGGCTACAGCCCCCTAAACATTCAAACTTACTGAACCTTGAAGGAAACTGCTGTTGGATTCTTTATACATGGAAGCACTGAAAAATACAGATGACACTTGTGAAATTGCAGTCAGTGGCGTGGCCAAGAAGCCTCTCTGTTGGGGCAGATGAGGATTTTGGTTTGGCAAACAACAAACACCATTTTTTCCCCCACATTTATTTTCTTTACAAACACGTGTAAGTTTCCTGGTCAGAGCAAAGGGGCTATGGAGCCACCGGGGCTTGTTAAAATGGTCTAATTACCAAAACATTTACGCAGGCAATTTCAACCTGAAAGCAGACATTATCAACTCCTGTGCAGTCCTGGTTAAGTAAGGGAAAAAGGTAAAACCTACTTGTAACATAGACCTGTAGCCATCAGAGAGCACATTTTGGCCAAATCAGGTAAACATTTTACCCTTTCTAAATTACAGGCAGCATAATCTAGGACTTTGCTAACACAAGGCAAAAGGTGAAGAGTTATTTGGGACATTTTCAGGAGGAAGAAAAGAAGAAGGGACAGAGCATTAAAAGGGAAGGGGGGAGCAAAAAGCAGTGCATTGAGTTCTTTCAAGTTTCAAGACAGCTTCTAACAGGGAAGGTTCCTGGGTCTAGGAGGTAATTTCGAATCACTAAACAACATGAAAGTTGCCTGCAGCCCAGCGATCGCAGCATTCCCTCAGGGCTCAAGAGCATTCTGGTATTTGAATAATCTATTTTAGTTTCTCTTTAAGCAAAAAAGAAGGATGACAAATTTCCTACCCAAGTTCAAGACTCTTTTTAAGCTCTGCTGTAGATGCCCTCATCTAAACCCTGCACCTCAGTGATCATGCCAAGGTGCCCTTGGTGCTGGCTTGTTTAGTTCCCAGGAAAGAAAGAAGAACCAAACAAGGTCTTAGGAAGCTTCCACTGGAAAGCAATATAAACCCCCCACTAATTCAATTTTTCTTGCACCTTATAACCATCCCTATACACATAGGTTAGGTATTTTTAGAATTCATAATGATTCTAATCCAACAAACATCCAACAGATAAATCCGCTGTTATTGCTAATACAGCCTCCAAAAGTAAGAGACACAAAGGTTGTACAAAGAAAGAAAAGTTATTTCAGCACAACCAGTACAGCATGTCAAAGGGCAAGAACTTACACTTTTTACTACTAAGTTCTTAAATCTACTTTTCAAATTGCAAGAGCTATAGGTTAATATTTTCTTTCACAGGAACCCTCTAAGGATCTTCAGATCAGATAATCCTTTTTCCAATGTCACATAAATCCAGGCCTCTTGTAAAAGAATTCCTCTGTTCAGGGATTCATAAATCCACCAACTTTAGTAATGAATTGGGTGTTTCCTTTCCTAGGAACTCAATTGAAGAAAAAAATCCCCTCTCTGCTAAGCAGCAAAACACTGAAGGCTTTAAATTGAGAGATCCAAGAAAGGCTGGCTTCAGGTGCTCAGCGATTACCCAGTACGTCACCAGGATTAATCCAGGGAATGGTTCGATGTCCACTGTACAGTGTCCAGACCCCTTCTGGCAGTTATCCTATACTAAATCAAGTTCTTCCCCTAGCAAGAAGGAGCCTCAATGCTACCTATTTCAGGATTTGGAGGGGTTTATCAGAATTAATTCCTGTTTCCTCTCATTTCTAGCCCTGTATCCACGCAGTGCTCTGCATACAGATTCAAGCTGAAAAACTAAACTGAACCTCACACAAAGATTTCTCATTAAGCACACCAGATTAGTGTCATAAGTACCGGGATCAAGCAGCTGCAGCAGCTGCACCAGCTGCAGGTATGATCTTCCAATAAATGATGTCCTAAGCGCTTGAAAGATGTCAAGTGATCATCAAATATTGATAAAGGTTAAAGAATCTGCTTATAAAGCCCAAGATATTGAGTAATACTTGGACAAGACAAGAATTATCTCGATCATTAGAAGGGAAAGATCCGATAGAATAAAACATCTTTCAGTCCATGGAAGAACTGTTTTCCAAGAAAACCTGCTCAGCACTTTGTTTTCTCTTTCATGCTTAAGTCAGGATTCCGAGGATAAAGTAAGAAAATTATGTTTGCAATCACAAAGTTTTAAACACAATAGAAATCAGCTTTTTTGCAGTGATACCCCAGGGAGCAGAGTTTCTGAAGATCAGCAGTGTTTTCCTAATCATTTCTACAGAGGGAAATTGATATGAGTGACAGTAATTCATATGCTCAATAAAAGATAAACAGGAAAAACAAGAACTGTACGTAACAGGTAACAGCAACTCTTGGAACCCCAGAGCTGTTAATTCCCATAGTGTTACACATGAATGACCCTGGGTCACTTTGCAAACTGAAGAAGAAAGCCTCATCTAAGCAGCTGGAATAAAGAAAAGGTGGCCCAATATAGGGTACACTTTGTTACTTGATGACAATACCATTTCCTTATGATGACAATACAGCCAATATGAATCTTAGCTCCCCATACTGCTCAACCCCCCATTTAAGCACCTCTTACTCAGCTTTTCGTGTGTTTTCATAGTGTTTTTCTCTCCACAAGAACGGGTCTCTTGTGAACTCCCATGTCCAGCCATCACGCTGCCCGTTACAGAAAGGAAAAGAACTGCAGTAAAACCTTTGTCTCCCAGTCTCATGATCAAACATGTCCCCTTTCACAATGTACTTTTGCTTTACCCCGCAAAACCCTGTGAGTAGTGTTAAAATCGGTAATTAGCAGTGTCCAGATTTGGATCATTCTGGGTTTCCTCCCCCCTCAGACCACTGGTGACAATCCTTTGGGCCACAGAGGAGGTTCAAAGAAGTTTGTTGAAACACGAGATAATTTCTACACCTGAAATTTGCAGAATAACCTTGTCTAGACAGACCTAAAACTCGGTTTCCACTAACTTCCGAGGGAGCTGGTGAGAAGTCTGCAACCTCAGAGCTGTGGGCTCCTGCTCCTCCTTGTTCTAGTACTGGCAGGCAGAGAGAGGAGCCCCTGCTGTAATCATCCTGACCTGCCTTTACTGAGTACTGGGAAAAGGAGAACTTTCTGCTGTTTAATTTTTGATGTACTTATGCCCAAATCCCACCTGCTTGAATGTCCTGAGATTGAGACACTCCACCAGCATCAATACAAAGGCACTGGGTTCGCAGGACGAAGTCCCCAGGGTGACGAACACCATCTCCAGGTTCAGGTTATGCCAAATATTCATGCTCAGAGGAGCAGATTTAGACAAACAAACATTTCCAGCTGCCTTCCTGGCCACTGCCCATCTGCACTGTGCTGTGCTCTAGGTAGCAGCAGTCCCTGCCTGATCCAATACTACGGCTCTGAGGGTTTTCTGACAATAGAAGAAGACACAGATGCAGCAAACTCTCTATTTCCTAGTGGCTTCTGTTACAAATTGAAAGTGCTTGCTGCAATTCCCCTCTCCTGACTTCAGCTGATTCAATAACACACCAGAATTTAAACACAGACACCCTTCCCTCTCCCTCACTTGCACACAAAGCATATCAAAAGCATGGAATTACTCCTGACTTGGCCTTGAGCAGCCAACATGATGTCAATTTTACATGTTTTATAAAGCAACAGCATGTAGAAAACAACTCAAATGCAGGTCATATCAAGCATGTGACCCACAGAGCAATCAAAGACTGCCTGAAACTGTCATTCAAGGTTCAATCATCTTCTTGCAGAAAAATGAAACATCTGTGGCCCAGAGAATTAAGTTATGTATTGCATAATTCATCTGGTGTCTGCCACAGCAGCCATTTTAATGCTCTAGTGATAAACATGTTTGATTATTTTTGTTTTGTTTCCTGTTGCCTCCATGGTATTTCTATTTATCTACCCATACTACAAGGCACAATGGAGATAACAAATATACAGAGCAGTGTTACAGGCACTGATAAGACGTGGGAAATCGACAGTGTTATTAATCACATTAAGGCAGAGTTGTTATTAAACCTGAGGTTCCCTGTAATTGTACTCACTTTGGTTCTTCTGGGTACACTCTGCAGTTAAGATTCGACGATGAAATCACTGTTTCCTAAGGATCCAGGATGAGCTTTAGAGGTCTAAGGGAAAGCTGCTCTCCTCATACACAAAGCAAGTTTCTCACTGCTTCCCATGTTTTCCATCCCCTCGCTTCTTTTTGCTCCTGACAAAAGCAGGAGGAACGTGCAGCTCCTCCCAGGCGATGCAGAGGATCATTCTCTGTTCACTTACTCTATTAGTGGGTTTGTGGTCCACACTGTGAGAAACCCTAATGCAAAACATCCTTTGCAAGTCATTTTGGGCAGTCATTATTTTATTAACGGTAACTTAGTTCAATTCACTCCCAAACTTGTAAAGCCTAACACCTTCTCACTTGCCGTGAGCTTCCCTGACTTTCAGAACACGACCCTGCAGAGGAGGTGGGAATGTTAAAGCTCTGAATCCATACCCTGTTGCCAGGAGTTGACCATTTCTGCAGCCTCCTCACAGAGCTTTAGATGTCAGTTAATGTGTTAAACAATTAAACAGAGCAGCTATCATTTGTGCCAAATTTAACTGACTTGGTGGATACCAGCTTACTCCAAAAAGGTTCTGTGTGCTGGCCAGATGGAAGCAAGCAAGTGCCAGCCTCTGAAGTGGTGGAGTCAGACATATTCTTACCCATTTTCATGATTTGGAGTCTACAGGATTCCCACAGTGAACAAAATCCTCACTGTAAAGCAGCAAGTCAGCACTCCTGCAAAACCTGATCTGGCAGGACCAGAGGTTTACCCGGCACCCTGAGAACTCACATGCTGTTTCCTGTGATGCTCTACATGAAGGTGAGCCAGTGGCTAAAACAACACATCCTCCCCTAAGCCCAAATCCAACTAAAGAACTGTTTCCTATCGATTGTTCCTAAAAGTTGTTTAGACAGCATCTATTGTAATAATACAAGCTGCCCCATCTGTGCTTTGCATGTGCCCCCCATCACTACTTCCTCCCGCAATATTTCCACTCTCTTATCCCCTAAATGTCATCTCTTCACCTCCCAGCCCACAAATGGAAACACGGATTATGGATGCTTTCCAGGAACACACACATGGCTGATCAACTGGCAAGAGAGAGGCAACTGCTGCTCCCTCAACCTGCAGCCCTCCACTCAAGCCGATTATTGTCTGTCTTTCCTACCCATTCCCAACTCCTACAGGATTCTCCAGAGCTCCCTGTGCCAGGGGGTTCTAATGCCATTAATTACTGCTGAAGACAGGCATCAGCTTCCAAGTTAATTTAGTAGAGGAACTGGTGAACTGCAAACTGATCACTGGCAGTAGAACAGACCACGAGCTCATGGAAGCTTCATTTCCTTAGGAAGCTGGGATAACGGCTGTGGTCATGCAGTGCTGCTGCTGGCTCCATGCACACAGACACACCAAATAGGCTGCTCTGCTCCCTCTGCACCAGAGTACAACTTGCCAGTTCTTATTTTACTTGAAAAAGATGTATATTAAAGCATGAAGTAAGAAATGCCTTAAAGACCATGTCTTTACAACTCACATAAGCTGTTTTATAACTGTTTCTTCAAATAAATAATAATAGATAGTTTGGCACTTTGGCAATACAGCACCTGCAATAATTTACTTAGCTTTACTGATGGAGTTAAAATAGATCATTTATCCAAAATTAGAAACCTTAATTGCAGGCATCTGAGGTGTCATTCTCTTTTATCAGAATGGCAGTACTTCAAACTGTGAAGTATCATCAGGAAGAATTGTCTGTGCTTTGATTAAAGATCCTCTAAAAATACACACAAATATTTTAACTTAATAATGTCACCAAAGTCACAATGTGTAAAATCAGAACAAGCATCTTGTCAAGGTCAGGGAGTTTTGGGTTGTTATTTTTGTTTTAGAATCACCATGTCACACCTGAAAAATTACTTCAGGTTTTGAATAGTTAAAACCCTGAAATGAACAATCTTCCCTCATTCTACACCTATTTCTGGATGTTTGTTTTCTTTCAAACAAAAATAACCTCAAAAATTGGACACTCTTCACAGTTTTTACTATAGCAACATGCATATTCCAGATTCATCTTTAGGAGTTTCTTTCCAGAGTCACTCAGCATCTCTTCTCCTTAACTACAGAAAGAGCCAAGGAGCTTAGGAATTTGGAAAACGTAGGCACCTATTCCTTTCTCCCCCTACTTATTCTGTATCTCTGTCCACCACAGTAAGAACCTATAAAATGCTTTTCTCTAACTCACCTCAGTGTATACTGAAAGAGATTTAAGCCAGTTTGGAAATAAAACAGCACAGTAAGCAATTTCATGTACAGGTGTCACTCCACAGGCATGTATCAAGGGAAAATTACTGTTTACCACCACAGAAATGACAGACCATCAGGTCCTACCTTGTGGAGAATGGTAATTTTCCAGTGGCCTGAACGTGTATTAAGGTAAGTGTAACAGACTAAAGAAGAGAAATCCATACTTGTTTCAATCTCAGCTAAACAGCTCAAGTTCCATAAATTATCTGTCCCTTCTACCTGGTCTGACTTTGGTAACTGGTACTATGGAACCTAAGACAGCACTCCGTGGCCTTTTGAAGGATTTACTGGCATGAAGCAAGATAAATACGTCCAATAGGCCAATAATCTCCAATTTACTCTTTCTTACCAAGCTGCTTACTTATCCCTCTAAGCACATTTACTAACAGGCATCCAAATACGATAATATCCTGCTTCCCTGCACTGTCAAATGCACCTGTAGAATCTGGTCCATGGTTTATGATAGAATTTGGGTAAAATGCAACTGATTTTTGCCTTTTGCCTTTATCTGTGTAAAGGACATGCACATCATGCAAAAGAAAAGCTAAACGTGACTCTGCAGTAACACAGCACTCAAGTGGGAGATGCATTTGGGGAATGCTTCAGATGCTTTTGGCTTTAGAATTGAATACAGGTGATATGTCAATTCTCTGCTGGCTACTCAAGCAAGTATTTCCTTCTGGCTATTGAAGAAAACAGCAGTACATGGTCTCTGATAAAGGCAACTGACGTCCTTCTAGCCAATAAATGGACTGAAAATAGCATAAAGCATGATGGCAGGTGTGTTTAGTGTACAGTTTGAGTAGGTTCCCATGAGCTATGCTGAATATTAACAACCAGGATGATTGCTATCTTTCTAATCATGTCTCCAATTACCAGTACAGTTTTCTCTCTTCCCAATTTGTTCCAGCTTTGCTCTGAATGGAAACACGACTTCTGTCAGATTGCACTCGTGTCACCATTATGCAGTTTCAGTTTATAGCTATCAACAGCATGAATCTTGCTGACCTGAGTGACAAAGCAGCAAAAAAAAACCAGGCAGAAAGAAACAAAGGAGGGAACTGGAGATCATAGAATAGAGAAAACAAACTGGAGGAAGGAGCAAGGGCAGATATTGCCTAAATCTGCACAACCAGCACCATTTCATTATTACTTAAGGGAGGCTGATGCCTGAGACACAGAGCAACCTGCTGGCATTCAGATGAAAGAACTGCCTTCCTCTCCCTTCCTGTTCTCACTCCAGTGGGGCCCTCAGGGGTTTTACTTGGTCGAGGGGCTGGATGGTGGGCTGGCACCAATTAGCTGCTGTGCTGGTGTGAATCGGCGCAGCCCCACTCGAGTCGCCTGCTCCAGCTGAGTATCTGGTGTATTTTAGTTTTACATGTTTGCTGAGTGTATGAAGCTGTTCAATTCTTTTCTAACCCAAGCCTCCTGTTGGATGGGATTAGGAGAGATGCTCACTAATATGACTGACAGATTGCCTATCTACACAGAATCTAAACTAGATAGATATTAGAGAGCAAAACGGCTTTAAGGAATGCTTTGTGGCAAACCCCACCAACACTGGGTACTACTGCAAGCCCTCGGAGGACAACAGTGCAGTTGTTTCTAATTTAACCTTTTGCAATTTTATTTGCAGAACCACGTTTTAAATTCTCTATTTCCCTTTCAACAGTTGTTTAGCTTTTAAAATACTGCTGAAGGAAAACAGCTTCAGGCTTGACTAATATTGTAGTCCGTGGTATGGAATTATTTGATCACGATGTTTCAACAGTTAATATAACAGGGTCAGTGTTTCCACAGAGTGGGAGTTTAAACTCAAAGTAATAGTTTTCTGTTGCTAACGAAAATTCCTCAACATTTCTACTATATCCAAAAGATACACTAATGTCAGAAGCCTCTTCAGTGGATGAAACCCATCCTTCCTACATGGAACTAAGAGCTGTAGCAGAGAAAGGAGGTCAGACAATGCCGATCTACCTTTCGGATTGGCCTATTTTTTCATGGAGCTCTACTCCATTAACCAACAGGTCTCAGAGGCACAAATCCAGCATTTGCTTCATGAGCAAGTTCACATTGTTTAGACCTTTAATGGCCAAACCTCATTCTCTGGTGACTCCCTGACTTTGGGAGGTGTCAGGATAAGCCCGTAACAACATCAAGTGTCACCCCTCCACCTTCCTTCTCTCTCCCTCCTGCTGCAGCACCCACATTTCTCAAGGGGTGACACCCTCTGCCCGGCTCCCTGTTCTCACCTGCAAGATCTGGTGAGCCCGGATGATCTGTACCTGTCGAGCTGGACACACGGGCAGCGTGGGGACCCGTGTACTGGGCTCTGTGCTTGATGGGACACCCAAGGAAGACACATCATTTGCAAAGACACAGCTTCCCTGTCCTCAATTTATTGGGCTCAGCTGGGTACATACCTGGAGCATGAACTTGTACACAGGCACAGCCACAGAGCAGGGGAATTTCCCCTTCTCCCCTAAGTTCGTGCCATCAGTTCCGGCGCTGTATGTGTAACAGTTTTAAACTTTCCAAATAAAGCCTACCTAGTCTTGTGCTATTTTCTCGAGGCCTAGCTCCTTTTATGGCATTAAGTAGTAAATCAGTAATTCAGGGATCCTTACTTTGCTGCTGAAGTGTTATACAAACAGAGAGGATGGGGCCAGACTTGCTGGCCCCTCGCTGCACACAGCTCTGCTTCCTCCCCCCTGCCCTGCCTTCACTTGCAGGTTGTTGTAGTGCATCATCTTTCCAAGCCACAGGCTGAAGCATGAAAGAAGAGTTTATTAGATATTATACCAGAAATAAGACCAGACTGCTGTCACACATGCAAAAAAAGGTGCAGGAGGGTCTGTTCTATACGGGCAGGATGCACAAATACATTGTAAGGCCCACAAATCTAATACAGGGACTATTTATCTTTATTTTGTTCCCAGAAATGGTCAATAATGAGGTTTTCCATGGGCCCTGGCCATGTAGCTTATCTTAGGGTATCTGATAGAGCTAACCTTACTGCAGTACCAATGCTATGTAGGTAGAAAATACAAAGGGAATGGGAATTAACTAGGGAAAAACTGTGTGTGGCAAAGTAAAAGAAGTTTAGTTAATACAGCAACAGAAAGCGTCAGGAATCAAAGTAAGGCTTATCTCCCATATATTACACAGGAGGACTGTGAGAAACAGACCTGGGTGGGAGCCGGCGTGTGCCCGGCACGTCTCACCGCGGCCAGCCAAGTGCCTGGCACTGCGCCGCCGCACCGCTGACGACGAGGTGGTGACAAAAATCAATCCAGTGGGCAGCAAGACAAAGAAGTCATGTGTATGACAGCTCAAATATGGGTTTGATCAATAACAGAAAATTAACTCATACTCCTTTGCCAAGAAAATAGATTATTTAATCAGAGTACAGACAGATAGAGCTGTTACGTAATCAAAAAATAGCTCACTCGGCTATATTTAGTGGGCACTGTCTTGCAGTGAAGAGGGCAAAAGTACACCATTATCAGCTGCAAGCCCTTGCTGAAATGGTTTTCTGATGAGTTAAGCTGGTCCGACATACTTAACATCAAGATGTTGTATATTTAAAACTGCAACAAGTATGGCAGTATAAAAGCAATGAAGAGGGAAAAGACAAGAAAGTCACTGCTGTCCTATGGATAGTTATCCACTAGGGTTAAAAAGATCAAGTCCCAGCTAGAAGTTATACACCAGGGGATCTACTACAGTGATTTCTAACCTTTTTAACTTTCAGACTACCTGGAGTTTTCCATCAAAGGATGAAACAGTGGTATAGCACATTTACAGTTTATGACTGGTTGCCTTTCACGGTTACTTCTGTGATCTCTTAGCAATAACCAGTGGAATTGCAGGAATTTGCAGAACACACAGAAAATCACTGATCTAGACCATCGACACAGAGCTTGCTTAATACTTCTGCAGCCTGACTGGCCACACTGTGCGTAGCTAAGAGCCTTCCACCGTTTCTGAATCCACAGTATCTTAATTAGAAGCTCAAAGAAATGTCTGTCCATGGACAGTCCCCAGATGTGAACAACACTGCCATCAACACGATCGTCTTTCCTTCCCTCCAGCTTCCCCCCAGACAATAAACACTAGGGAAGAAGTGCGGTCAGTACTGAAGCCAAGCACCTCTAGCTTTTATAGTTTCAGAGATGGAAAAATTCAAGTAAGGCATCAGAAAAACCAACAGTTAAACCAAGGGCTGGTTTACAGCCTTCCACGTTTTTAAACAAAAGTGAAAGAAACTCCCCTGTTCCTTGCTGGAACATGAATAAAAAGAATGTTTAGTAGAGTAACCAGCGATTAACACTGGTAACTACCATTTCTTGCATTGTTTTAGGTATCAAAACCAACAAGCAACTATATTCACTGGTATCTGCATCACGTTTATAGAGCTGTTTCACGCAGTGAGGGCGTCCGACCGCGGCAGCCCTCCGAGACACTGCATGCAAAGAAGTAATGGAAGATGGTGATTCTGCAGGGCCAGGCCTTTAAGGTCTATTTTTCCCTGGGATGTGCATTTTAGACATTCACAACATGCAGACAAAAAATTCTTAGTGATCATGGCATTTTAGAAAGATAAGAAAACAAACAGTATGAACTGAAATCAGACTGCTGCTTCAGTGCACAAATACCTTACAGATCCCTCAAGTGTTTAGGAAAGTAAGAGGGGAAAGAAAGCACTATGTCCATTAAAATAATAATAATAAAAGATAATTATAGCTGGCTCCGAATGTTAACAATTTAATAGCTACAGGATCTAAAGTACTATAAATGACTAATGCATGCAGCAACGGTATTCGCAACCGCGTACAAAACAAAGCCCTTAAAAGTAGATAGCTCTGGAAAAAAAGGGATAAACTCTTTTATAACATAAGCTCTGAAGCACATGACATTGAGAACGTCTCTGTATTATCTTCCTTCTGTGACTGGCAACAAGAACATCTCCTTGATTTGCTAAGATGATGAAAGACCACAATGTGTGATTTGGGAGCTCCAGATACCTGCATAATTAGAACAACAATGTTGTATCTTTAGCGATGTCCTATCTTTATCCGTGTTGTAGAAGGAGTCCTGATGAGGGAGTTTTTTCTATCTGCACAGAAAGTCACAACACATTTTAAGGCAGTCACACACATGTAAAGCCAAGGCAAGACTGCTGATTAATGTAAGTGACTACAAACTGGAGTAACTACCAAACTCTGCTGATTATTTACTCTGTACCTCTTTGTGTGCATATTTCTTGCCAGCAATATTCAAAACCACAACTTTAATCTTCACCCCCTTGCTGTGACTACAGTTCTACTTTTAATAAACTACCAGCATTTCCCCCAAATAATTAATGATATAGGAGCACAGAAATCAATCCATTCACTCATGTCTTGTAAACAAATACTAATGTGCTGTTTATTTTATTCAACTAAAAGAGGCCTATGTACACAGAACTGAGTAGCCCCCAGCTACGGGTTCAAGTTGCTTGTCGAAAAAGGACTTTTCTGCCTCAATCTGTGCATGATGTGGTGAAGACCAGCGCACCAGAGGGTGGGCCCCACCGACAGGGGAGCCTGAGCCTGGAGTGAGAACATGGAAACATTTCCTTCTCCAAACATGCCCACATGGAGACCATCACTTATCTTCCTAAACAAACAGCAGCACAGGTCACTCCTTCCTGCCCCTGGGTAGGCACTTCCCACTGCCACTGGATAATGAACAATGTTCTTCAAGCTCGGTGGCAGTGGCTCTGGACACCTATTTATCAAGCAGGGATTGAAAGGATAAGCCATAGATAGCAGCAGCCTTCTGGCCCTCATTTCCTCTCTGGATGATCTGCTGTTGAGCTAAACCCAGCAGCTTTGCAAGCTAAAACTTACAGTATATTTTCTATTATCAAAGCCAGAAATTCTGTTGAGTAATGCTTTCATTCAATTTGCTCACGATGCTCTCTGTTGATGAATGTATCTGATTTCATGTAAATGTGATTAAATAAATCAGACAATGCTAGGTTGTTATCAGTCTCAAGAGGTTCTAGTTCAAGATGGAAAATACTTGCCCTAATAAGCACAACTTGAACTAAACCTTGTGCATTCTAGATTTTCATTACCTTCTTAACCTCAAAAACCCTCTGGTCGCCACCTCAGTTTTGTTAACATGGGTCTAGTATCAGCATTACAGATTTTGCATAAACTGCCACAAATTCAAAGCCTTTTATAGAATGTGAGGACTGAAGAGGAAGGGATGAGAAATGCAACGGAGGAATAAAGATGGAAAAATTCCTGCAAAGTACCTTGACTTATTTGGAGCTCACAGCTCTTGGCACACAGAGGGATCAGGTAGCAGGGAACTGAGTGCTGTGGCTGACATTTTTAGATACCAGAAATCAAAAGGAACAACGCTGAAATCCAGGCCATTTATAATCACTTGTCTACACATGATGTTACAGGTCTAATCTGAAGTAGTCCAAGTGTTAAATCTTCATCTGCTGTGCAGAAGTTCACATTACACCATTCTCTCTGAGAAGGAAAAGAACATCAGCCAAAGCATAGAGTGATCCCACGCCACGTATCCTTGTGAAATAAAAAAGACTTCATAAAAAAGGTATCAGTTGAAAAGCAGCATGATTAAGAAAAGGAACTGTGTCTGCAAGTAGCAATGCCACCCCCCTCTGTGTTCCCCCCCAAACTCTCATTCTGGAACTAGTAAAATGACTCCTGTAGATGACACGGTTATCACCTCCAACACAACTATCCAACAGAAATTGGTTTCCAGCTTCCAGGTACTAGGGAATGATATGCAAAGGACAGGACAGTCACTTACTCTCCACGAAATTAGCTTCAGACAGACCACCAAAACGCCCTCTTCCCTTCTACAACGGATTGTCAGTCGCTTTGTCGTCATGTTAGGTGCACCTTTGGACAGGAGGCATGAATTTTACCCCTACATAATAAGCTCCCCGTCCTCACCTCCTGGAGCCCTTTGGCACAGGGTGAAGGATCTCCCAGCCTACACACTTCTGGGATGAAACACATCTGGAGCTGCAGTCCAGGGATGGAGCTCTTCCTGGCCTAGGAACAACCGCTGCCACTAAGGCAGTGCTGAGTTTGCACTTAACTAAGAGATTAAGGCTCATCCATACCCTGAAAGAGGCTTTGTTGCAAACAAATTTTGCATATGAAACGGCAGACAATGAACCAGCTGAATGCTGAGACAGAGAAGTGTTGGTATCTTCAGCAAGTTAGGGACAACGCTGAACAACTCGGCTTTAAGTGGAACATTATTTTCCCTGGTATCATTCACAGAAGCTGCTGTTTAATTAAAACTAAGCTGCTTAAGCCACTGAACTGGCAAACAGCTCTACCAAATGACTTGTCAGTCGTTAGCATTCAAATAGCAGGAGTTGTTTGTTGTCACACTCAGATGGCAAGTTGCAATGCTAATAATGCACATTTCCCTATTGGCTCCACAAATCCAAACCAACTCAGGACTGTGAAGTTATTAAAAGTCCTACTGTATGTTACTGAGGAATACTTTCTTACCATCATCTTCAGAGACACCTAGATTATGTACTCTGCTGCAATTAAATTATTTCAACTTCTGCCCTGGACATGAAGCCACTGCAGTCATTTACTTGCATTTTTAAAAGTAGAACTTGTATTAATTCTTGCTTTGAGCCCCAAGTTTAAGCAAGTGCAGACACAGCCTCCTGATTCAGATCCTGTACATCTCAACATCAACATCTGTAATTGAAAATCTTGGGGCAGTAAAAGGAAACGATCACTCCAGCCATGCAGGCAAGCTTCTAAGCCAGGTGAGCATCACTGAAAGCCCCAATGTCAAGACACTCTAGAAGCCCCCCTTGCTTGCTTATCACTAGGATTTGGGTCAAGACAAGGAGCATGAGGCAGAGGCATCTCTGGAGTTCAGGTTGGGAGACTCTGCCTCCTGCTCCTCTGCAGCCTTCATTCCCTTCTCTCAAATGGGAAGGACAGTGGCGAGGAACTGGAAACAGTTAAACACACTGAATTTGCTGATCCTTTTACTTCCTGTGAGTCATGCTCCTCAGCTCTACCACTATGCATATAAAAATCTGTTACAACTCATTAAATAAATATTTCCACTTTGGCTCGGTGAAAGCAGAAGACTCCCACATTAAAGCACCACACAGGTAAAACAATGAAAAACGCCGTAATGATTAAAGTTGCCCCATTGCAGTGAGTGCCCATGCTACGGGGCAGTCTGTGGTAATACAGCATTACTACTATGACTGATGCTGAATGCATCTTTATTCCTTTGGTGTGGTCTCCAGGAAAGAAGACTATTTCCATTCATTGCAGAATGACCTAATGGATGGCACTGTTCAAATGAATGGTCAGCAAATGCATTTTATGTGCTTCTATTTATGTACATTTATTTTTACAGGCTACAATGCAAGCATCAGAACAGCACTTCCACTTTTCTATCCAAGGACTGAAAGACTATCCACATTAATAAAGTCTTGCCTTACCCCATGTGCCCTTTCTCCATATGGCAAAACTGAGTCATCAGCCTTGTTTTAGGTAGCGCGCTTGACACAACAAAAATAAGATGTAGTGCTAATTACAAGCAGAGTCCATGAAAACAGGAGAGTCCTCTACATTAGACAGACTTAAAGCTAAATTTCCTATCAAAATACAGTGCTTTTTCATAGAAGTTAAGTTAATAGATGCCTAGATCTACTGAATGAAATGACGGGATCTCTGCATTTAGTAACAAGCCTTGAAAACTTTAATCTCATGAGTCAGTAATAACAGTGGAGGAAGTAAAGACAGTCTTGAGTCTATAATCAATAAGACAAGATGCTTAAAGGACTTCATCTGAAACAAATGTGTAAATGTCTCACCAAAGCAGAGATGCTGATTTATGATTAAAAAGTGTAAATGTACTTTTGTGGTATCAGTCAACAACAACTTGCATTTCTCATTCACAAGGGCTTAAGGCAAATGGTTTAACAACACCAGAGTACAAACTCCTCGCTAAATCTTTCTCTGGAATGCCATTAACACCTCTGCATGTTCCATGTCCCATCTAATTCTCTCTGGCTTACACCAGTCCTACCACACTTTAAATACATCAGACTCCTTCTCCATTATCAAAGTTAAACCTACAAATGCTGCAGTTTTCTCTAGACAAAATCCTCTCTAGATAAGATCCCCGAGAAGGCCAGTCCTGGCTGTGACATGCTCTGCTGCCAAAAAGAACCAGCTTGAAAAACCCAGAGCCTACACAGCCAGACTTTAAAGGATTTTGAGAGCAATATTCCTCCGGATAATTCATTAGGATTGGTATTGTTAATAAGCAAAGGGATGATTGAGAAAAGCTGATGAACAGCAGCACTAACTGCAGCAAAGCAGACTTGTTTTTATCAAGATTGCAGAAGAATAAAAAGTCCAGACACTAACCCAAGGTAGGTGAATAAGCAGCTTTATGACAGATGAAATTCAATGTTGGCAAACATGTGCTAATGCCCTGAAGAGTCATAACCTGGACTACTTATCCACACTGCTGGGCTCAACATTTCTCACTGGGAAAATAGAGCGATGGACTAGTAAGAACATCCACACCCAGTTAAGATCATATTCCAAACAGAGCAAAATCCCCTCAGATTGATTATCCATGATTCATGGCATAAGCAACTAAATGATACAATCTGGAAGAACATTCCTATGGCAAATTAATTTACAATGACGAATTATAGAGTTAATTTAATTTTTCCCCCTTTTTGGACAGCTATCCTACCAGGATGGGCCATTATCAGAGATCAGACAGTGGGCAAGACAGTGTTATTTTATCCACTACAGAATAACAGCACTGAGCAAATAGCCTCAAGAATTCCCATTATTAGCAAAAGAGGGAAAATATATCACAGATAATTTGGGGAGTCAAATTCCAAGTTATTCTGACACTTCTTCCAGTGCTGGAGTATCTGGACTCTTTCCTGCCATGTCTGTATTAATCTACAGGGAAATTAACTGCTACACAGTCGGTAATGTAGGGGTTAATTCCGACTGCTGTCAAATGCCCCAAGTCTGTGCTCTGTTCATCAGAGCATTAAATCTGAAAGCTCTAGAGAGTAGTGCAGCCGTGCTGCAAGGGCTATGTTATAAAGTTCTGCATTAAAAATTCATATCGTAGGCTTGCCACAGTACTCTGCTCTGGCTGAAAGGAGAGCTGGCGGGGAAATATTAGACACCCCACTGTCTTTCTGGCAATTGGAGACATTCCTCAACAAACAGCACCTCAGGAAGGGAATGAAAGGGCAAACAAACCGTGAAACAAATCAATGAGTTCAATTATCTCTCTCTCTCAGAAAGGAAACTTTTCATTTTTAAGGCTGTTTCATGAAATCTTTTAATGACGGCCCTGAACAAGGATGCTGGGCACTCTGGCTGCAAACCCGGCTGCTTGGCAGTGCTCTGTGCTTGTTCTACATGAGACAGAGATTCCCAGACACAGAAACAGAGCAGGGTATAGGAACCCCTCTGCAGAACAACTCCCCTTATCCTTTACATTCCCATCACCACGTGGGATATATCAGGCTGTAGAAATTGTTCCTGCTTTCCCTGAAGTACCTCCAGCAAAGAGGGAATGTAGATTTATTAGGCCGGTTAGTTACTCCCTGGTTAAGTTATGCACCCCTCACTACTGGTTAAGGCTGTGTGCATTTCTCAGCGATTTATGGCAACCCAACTGGTAGCCGACACAGTTCACAACGATGGAATGGGTGTTACATTTTTATGAAAGCCATATGTGCCCCTCAGGTTATCTGCCCGCTGTAACCACTGTATTCAGGCAGGTTAATAATCCACATACCTCAAATGGGGAAACACACAGGAAATGAAACATCAGTAAACACAATTTCTTGAGGAAACCATGCAAAGAAAGTCACCCATTTCACAATCCTCCCCTGCAACTCTGCTTAGCACCAACTGTACTAGAAAGATTCTCTTTTCTTAGTGATGAGTTTTGAAATCAAATGAGGGAAAAGGAAGAAAATGTAAGCCACTGGACAAAAGTTGCTGTGGCTCTCCCTCTGTATTTTTTTCATCTCTATATATATGTGTGTATGAATATATATGCTTGTTAGTATAGTTGGAAACCAGCCTGACTTCATCCCAGCAATCCAGGTTACGAGTGGTTCAACCGCAGGAGTTCATCCAGGAGGAGGTGTAGGAGGGCAGGTTTATCATCCGGCGAGTGCAGTCCACAGGGAACCGAAGAGATTTATGCCTGGTAGCCAGCACAGAACAAATCAAGTCCAGACTAGCCTAAAACCTCTCACAAATAAAAATTGTATTGGGGGCAGGAAAAAAAAACACACTGTTCAGTTGATAGTTCATTAGTTTGAGGGAAGGAATGAAGACAGGCTGCAGAGCTGGTGATCACAAGTAACCAAAGATGATCTATTACAAGGCACTGCAGAAGATTGCTAACTCTAAGGCAGTGCTTCAGTCAAATTTGAGTTTTGTTCAAAATCTGTTACTAACACGCATTTAAAACTTGCAAGCAAGATTCAATCAGCTAGGGTTTATTCTGGGCACTAAGAAGCTGTATCTAAGCAAAATAAGGGAAGAAGCAGTCCTTTCTTCTATGCAGTGATTTGACTGCTTAGCTTTGATCCTTGCTGTAACACTGATCACCCCCCCCATCCCTGATCAATTTCCCTGTGACTCAGTTTCTCAACCTGTTATAGAAACGGGACGCAAGGCTGTCACAGGCACGGAATCACAGCCTTTGCCATGATCTGCTCCTGCAGAAACACACCAGATAAATGTTAAGGGTTAATAATTGCAGGCTTACAGGATTGTAAATGCATTTGTTTGTTTAAAGCTTTACATGAATGCTAATGAAGTTATTAACAGGCCTGCATGTTGTCTACTGTTTTTCTTGGGTTTAGTGCCTGCACCATCCTGCCTTGCCCCTTCTGCTCCATGAGCTGGCCAACATCCTTCTTTCCCAAATCTCTGACTTAGTGCCCAATCCTGTTCCTAGCTCCTTCTGTTTGGGATTCTCAGTTTCTTATTCAGAGATACTTTTTAAAAAGGTACTCAGGGAAGCATATTTTTGTAAGAATGTAATCAAGATAAGGAGATTCAATTTCATCACATGAGGTGCTCTCTGGGACACGGAACTCCAATCCCACATGGCATTGTCTGTTAACTGAGATCAGAGGACATGTAAATGAGACCATATTTCTTGGGTTCCCTTAAGTGATGTCTCCAGGGTGTTCAGAAGGGGCTGAACCAGGCAGGACAGGCTCCTCTGACATCCACATGCAGTACAGCCAACCTGACCTGCTCCAAGCTGCAACTGCTTCCCAGAGAAGTCTTTAATTTACTGGGAATGCCACTGTTTCATGGCTGTATCCCTGCCAAAACTACTAAAAGTCTGCAGACCAAAATCTCCTTTTCTCCTGCAGCCAGAGCACACGCAGAGGTGCAAGTGCTGAGGTTGACTCCTGTACATAATGCCAACCCAGATGATTCCCTCCCAGCTCTGTTTCTGCCATAGGAATCAAGGATAAGGGTTAAAATGGAAGTCAAAGATTTCCATGGGAATGGGCAAGAGAAGTAATTGCCAACGGTTTTAAAGGCCTTGTGAAAGCATCAGGGACTACTTGTACAGAGATGCAGGCACAGAACTTCATTCTGTAGTCTTTATCCTGAGTAATGTGAACAGCCCAAATTTCCCAACATCAGCAGTACTAATGGATAATGCAAACTAGGAATACTTGTTATTTTTAAAGCCACTGTGAAGAGGATAATGCCTGTGTAGTTTCTATAGTAAGGTGGCTTATAGCTGTGGCACGACAGCAACATTTTAAGGCAGGGATGGGATCAGACACACTTAGGTATACAATTCGGAGAGATGCTGAAAACATGTCTAATGAGGAAGCAGCACAGGGATACTTCCCTAAAGGTTGTGCCAGACAGAGCCAGTGCCAGTGATGGCACACCCCTTCCTGTTCTTGGAATAGGCAAACAAAAAGATCACACTGGATGAATGCGAAAGCTGTCTGTATAAAACAAGGTGGCACAGGGGAGAGCAGCTCCGCCAGCTCCCACTGCAAACGTGTGCCTTTCCAAAGGGAGAGAAGGTAAAGGCAGAAGAAAGAGATGTTTTTCGGGATACAGAGTTTTAGCGCTTGGGGTCTTACAGAGCCTCCCGAACTTCCGCTCCTGTTCAGGAGAGCCATCTCTTCCCATTAAATGAGGGAGCACAACACACTTTGTGACTCATTTTTTTTGCCTGCACTGTCATCGCGTGGGAGTGGGAAAAGCAGCTGGAATCCATCTATAGAGCACAAGGAGAGCCTCAAGTAAATGCCAGCAGAGAAAGCCTACACAGTAAGTGTGTAGCTAGGTAGGGACGACTACTGCAGTAACTGCCAGCTCCACTTAGAGCCTGATGGAGAGCTTTGCTTTGTGGCTGGAAATAGGTATCCCTGTGTACTATGCAGGGCAGGTCCCGATGGAAAGAGATGAACCGTTTCTGATGATTCAAGGATTTATCCCGATCGTCTTCCCCATGATCGCAGCCCAGCAGTGGCTGTGCTGAAGGAGCCACAGCAGCACCAAGTGCTCTCCCTGCTCTCTAACACAAGGCCTGACAAGAAAGCGGTGCTGTAACCAAAAATAACTCTGTTGATTTGCTACTTTGCATTCAAAAAAATGAGACTATTATAACGTGTGCACGTACATGAAAGGGCTGCCTGAAAACCAAGCTCAGCTGACTGGGACATGGAGGCCCAAGGACCTTGTCCACACTCAGGGGCAGATGTGCCTTTGCAAGAAGGATGCTCCTTCCCTGTAAGTGGCTCCTCTTCTTCCCCACAAAGCCCTTACAGAGTTCAGCTGTTCCAGATAAAATGAGCTACCATGGCAAGACGGCTCACAAAACCGGACTGCCCTTCTGTTGGACTCGCAGGTAGGCTGGGACTGCAGGAACGTGCTTGTGGTCCCTCTGCTCAGTGTATTAAGGCAGCTTGCAATAGCCTGAGGAGGTCTGGCTCCAGTGAGAGCAAGTGGGAACAGACAGGAGCGGGATGCTTCTGCCCCTTGTGATTTCATACAGACCCACACACCGAGGACCCTGCAGCCTCTTCCATGCAGTTTCATGCCTGGGAAGGAGCTGTGGTTGCAGCTGTGGTCAGGATGACCGACAGCATGGTTGGCACAGCAGAATAAGAGCCTTTAATACAGCACTTTGCATTTATTTAAAGGTTTCTATCTAAAGATCTTATGTCAATCCAAGGTTACAGATAACAGGGTGATGACTAGAATATGTTGGAATACCCTAAGGCTACTTTTTTTCTACTTTGGGCTCTTAAGTAACACCAGCTTTTAGACTATACTACAAAAGGAACTGCACAGTCTCACCTGAGCTTAAAAACCAAAAATACCCTGAAAGGAGTTAGGGCACTTCTGTGCTGTCACAAAGTTACCTGAACTAATTGCAAGCATTACAAATCTAACAGAAGAGGCAACAGAGCCCAGCTCCAGCACTAAGACCTTCAAACTCTAAAAGCTCCGTTTACATGGAGTTGTTAGAAATGCACCCTGAGAAATAAATAATAATAATTAAAAACATGGTTTGTGGTTTATGATCCTCATGTCTGCATATTTCTAGGCTCCAGACAAGACCAGACTTCTTGTCTTTGAGCACCATACTCATGCCTTATGCCTCAGTTTCCTTACCCAGAAGTAAAGACTAATGACAACATTTCACAGCAAGCACTCAGCTTTTCACAAAGACAAGGGCTTTGCAGTAACGCTGCAGTTCAGTCCCCACATCATACCTCCCTTGAAGCAGAAATATGACAGAACAGGTTGGTTAGCACAGGAGCTTTCAAGCCCTATTTCACACAAGGGCTTTAGATCAAAATAAGCAGCAGATCTCCAAAGTCTTCTCATTCATCTTCATTAGTAGGTTTTTAAGCAAATTATTAACGTTACGGAGTAACTTTCAGCCTCTTGACTTTTGCATAAGGCACAGTCACAGCTCTTAACAAATGCCTCATATTGTAACATGCAGAGAGAGTTTTTGGTAGGACTAAGAAATTTAAGAACAGAAAAAACAGTAAGGGCCAAGGCTTATGAAGTTCTCCACCTCCTGTTTTTAGGGAAATGACTTTAAATACAGCAATGATTCCAGAGACCAGCATTAGAAGTTAATGACTCATCAAAAGAACAGGAAATAGGAAACTTTAAGACCTTAAAGGCACAGCAAATAGAAGCTATTTCATGTCATGTACAACACAACCACCCTAACTACAGTATTTCATGCTCAATGGGGGGAAGCAGCATTTGAGACCATCTATCACAGTAATTATGTGATGCTGGAGGGAGCATGACTTTATTTTTTATTCAGTTTGACCCTGAGCACCGTCAAAATGGAAGACTCCAAACATTTGAGAAGTGATATACTGGTACCAGGCAGCACTTCAACAGGAAAGAGTTGTTAAAGAAAAAAATTAAAGTAAATAATTCATAGGTCAAATTCAATTCTCACTCTAGACTGGGAATTATTCCCCCCAAGTCCAAGTTAACTGAGATTTGTCCCAATGTAACAGAAGATTTCACATGACTACTTGAGCTCCAATTCCATCACAGAACTTCGGGCAGAAATTCTTCATGAATTCTATAGAACTACTGATGCTATGTCTTCAAGCCCAATCCAACACTCCTTTCACGCAGAAAGCCACGTCTTTAGAACTTCATTGTACACTGAGGTCTGGTCAATAATAGGTAAGAAAGAGAAGCACCCTTCGACCCAAGCAGCCCAAACCCACAAGCACCCCCTGCTGTTACTGTATTTTTGGCGTATAATCCACAAAACCTCTTCATTTCCCCACACTGGAGACTGGAATGGCTCATCCTCCATGCAGGTAAGCCAAGGAGCTGTGCTCCTCCTGCTATCCCTCCCTCTTCTGACACCACCGCCTGCCTCTGTCCCAGCACCCCCCATCTGTCACCCACCTCTGTGCAGATTACTTGAGGATTTATTTTCAAGCAGGATATAGGGATGAAAATAGGCATTACTTTGTCCTCCCACTCCTGAGCTTCTACCTATTTGTTTCATTAACTTCTTTTACACTGTGATGGTATCACACTGTAAGCTCTTTAGGGCAGAGATGGCCTTTGTAAGAGATACATGCACAGTGTCCATTCCAGCATCCCCAGCCTTGCTGACCAGGGTTTATGACCACTGCAAGAAAAGGAGTATTAAACACCAATACTGAAATCCTGTGAGTCAAGGTTTCCCATTCAGGCCCTAAAACTATGGAAAACTCCCCTTTATTGTAAAGCAGGGACAGCCAGCCTGCAGACCACACTTTCATCAACAGCTCTGTTCATTTCCAGATTTAGTTTTCATTAAAATGCAGCCCAGGATTAAAATAAGTCAGCTGGAGCTATACAGTGGGGTAATTTGCAATATTGCACCAGTGTACAGCCTTAATGATGCTACCCGGCCGTGCCCTCCTGTGTCATCCTTAGCTGTGGCGCCAAAATAATGAGTCTAATCTAGGAAAGGACAACAATTCTCTGCTTCATATAGCGGGAGGCAAGATATTTTTCCTGCAAGTTATTGAAAGTAGTTGGTTTAGGACTACTTTGGTAAATATGAACATCCCCACTGCATTTTGTGTGCAGAGACTACTTTTAGAGGTAACGCAGAGGTAACAAAACTGGTAGCAGAGCTGCTTTGACTGACAACCTTAACCTAAACAGTTTTTGCTTTGTGTTGTTTATGAAGGTTTTTTACTGCAGGAGGAGGGGGCAGTACCTAAAATCCTCACAAGACTACTTAACATTTCCCGGTGAAAATGTAGCATTTCAGTGAAATTCGATATTTTCTTTCATCAAAGGCAGGGAGCCTCAGCCCACATGTTAACAGTAATGTAACAAGCCTACTGTATGTGCTACAACCCAAGATCCTTTTCCAATTAGAATTCATTTAGGTTGGGGAGAGAGGAGGGGTCGGAGCGAAGAGGTGGCTCTGGAATTGATAAAACTGGAATTGAAGCCTTCTGGCTGGGAGCATTAACTGCTCAGCTGGGAATCCCAAACACTTGCTTGGACTCCGCAGCGAACCAGAAGCAAAAGAGCATCCTTAGGAAGGAGAACATTTTGTCCCCGGAAAGCTAAGGAGATGCAAACAAAAATGTTTCTTTTTCTACAGAGGACAGAGAAAAAAAATCTCTGTTGCACTAGGGAAAATTCTCCTTTAATTCTCCTGAAACTCCAGTCTGAGTTTGCTTTCCAGTTCCAGCTCCGACAGAATCTCCAGATCAAACTCATTAGTGGTGGTTAAATCCAGGTTTGCTGATAGAAACGTGTGGGACAGCAAACAAAATCGGTATCAGGCCTCGAGAGTGGATGTGCCTCTTTAATTGAAAAAGGCAGAGTAATCATTCATTTATTTAACCCAGAGATGATTATAATCTGAAAACCTTGAAATCCTCTTACACAACAACTGTTTTGGCAAGCCCCTCTGTGTTCCAACAAATATTAAACTGTGCTTGCCATTTGTCTAAGGAATCTTGTATTAATAAACATGAAGAAGAACACTTTTACCTCCCACACTCAATGACAGAAAAAAACAAAGACCAGCTGTATTCATCAATGGATCCTTGTTCTGCACATAAAGGCTAATTACATTTTACTTCAAGCCTACACATGGAAAACTTTGCTGCTGCCATCTTGTCAAATTCAGCTTCTGATATTCCAGCTGACAGACTGCACTGACTGCACATAATAAACTTCTTCTTGTCATTAACACCTTCAGCCCCTGCATGCGGGGTACCGGCGGGATGCTGGGGCCAGGGAAGGGCAGGGGCTGCACCTCTGCTCCTGCTGCGCACACGGTACCTGCTCGCTGGCAAAGGGAATGGACATTTTTATACACTGGGGTGACAGAAGCTGATTTGACTGAAGATTTTAACTTCAGCAGCTGCTCCCATCTGAAGGTCCTTGCTAGCATCAAGCTCGGATGGTCCCTCTGTACCTCACACTCTGCACGTACTTTGAGCAGGACGTTTGAAAAGATCAACAAACACGTTGACATAATGATTTCCAACCTTAAGATCACACCAACCAGTCGCCAGGACAAAATCCAGACCCCTTAACGCTGATACGAAGACTATTTACTGTGTATTTCTTTTGCTTCTGTTTTTTGTTGTTGTTTGAAAGATTTTCAAAGTTACCAACAGTTGAAAGACAGCGTTAGTCCAAAACTGAAAATCTTAAAGCACTGTTAGCTTTAAAAAATTGACTATTATCTTTTTTTTCTTTTCCTGAAGACACTCCAATTCATCTGCACCAAATAAGCGTCTGTGAACCCAACAATTCTGGCCTAAGATAAAAATCACATGTTTTTAAAACAGAAAATTAAAATTGGCAATACAAGTAGCTTTTCAGACTTAGATCAAAAGAGGATTTCTTTGTAGAAAAGAATCAAACTGTCTTTCACCATTTTTATTGGTGTTTTTTCAGCGTTTCTCCCAGCTTTTACAATTAAAATAGATGACTCAATTTCACTGTCTACATTCAGTTCCCTTTTCATGTTTTTCTAGATTTCCATATTGCAAAATCTAGGCTACAAACTCCACAGATGACTGTTGTTATGCAAGAACTATTCCTGCCATAAATATCCAAAACAATGATAAAATATTTCTTCTGTTATTAGGTCCTACAAGTTTGTTTTCACAGCACATTAGTCTGGGAGATAAAGTACATGCTTAATGTCTGCTTCAGGATTCAGCTCCACAATCACTGTATTCTAGACCCAGCCTTCATAATTGTTCTGCTACAGAACACAATAAACTTTTTGCTACTGCAGATGCTACCAATTTTATGTCATTCTTTATATATTAGGTAAGAATCATATTCAAGATCATATGAAACATTTCCGTGTGACTCTCCCTGACCCAACGAAACACCTTAGAAATGCAAACATTTTAGAGTCCATTTTTTTGCTCAGGATAAGATAAATCACACAATTTAGGGCCACGGTATTAAAAAATGCAGCACTCTGCAAATAAAAACATTAAAAAGGGTGAAGGGTTATTAGGTTCAGTGCCTACAGCCACTGAGCCCTGATCTCTGACTGTTCCCATAGAAGTGACTGCAAGACACAATAACAGCAACAGAGCTGCCAGCATCAGTTACGTGCAGGAAAAAAAATCCAGGCAATCTGCAGTAATTTAAGGCTCCATCAGAAACATCATTAGGATGTGTCTGTTAGAGAAGGAGGAAATCAATGAAGGAGCAAATATACTTCTGAGCCCTTTATACGGAACTCAAAGGAAACTGGACTTTCAGAGCAAACGCCAAATTTACCTAAAAGATTTTCCTGACTCACATAAAAGGTGTTTTGACTCCAAGTGCTGATTCTTAACTACTATGGACTGAATTTTGTAAGCTCCAAGTTCTCCATGTACTCAGTGTTGAATCGGATCCTCAATGCTCACAGAACCATATGGTAAGAAATTAAAACTTGTTGCCAATTTGAGCAGCTTTGAAAAACCTGTATTATCTAGACAGCCATGAGCCACAGCAGAAAGCACTGACCTACAGGCTATACCAAGATGTTGTCACTCCTTCCATCAAGCCGAGGCTATGGTCTCGCCTCAACACAGAGACAGCCAACAACCTTCTCTTAACCATATGCCCTGTACAAGAATGGGGGGTAAAGGCAGGAGCAAGGGTTTTCCTCTCTGTTCACTCCATCACGAGCCTACTTGGAAGTTGGGGTGAAGCTGGGGCTCTGCAGGATGGGGGTAGTGGGCATAGGGACATGACGCACATCTTCCAACCCTTGCCCTTAGAGCAAGCCGAGGGACACCCATCTGAAATGGCTGCTTCTTTCCCATCCCATTTCCAGACACAGAAATGACTCTTTGGGCTTAATACTGCTGATCATGAGAATTCCTTCTCATTACAAAGTTCCTTAAATATGAAGGGTTCAAAGAAAAACAGCAGAAGACTGTCTCTCTTTTGTTGTTCCCTGCACTGATTGTTAAAAAACCAGGGGATAATTGGAAACAGTAGGCATTAAGAAGACAGGGATATATACTTCTGAGGCTACCTTCATGTTCTGCTTGAAAACAAGAAAATTCCACCATAAACTGGTACTCTGTAATTTGGGGTGATTTTGAGACAGTGATGACTGCTACCCCAAAAGCAGAAAGAGGGAGGGTGCCTGACAGTGAAAAAGAAATCCTTTACTAAACCCAGTTTTCTTTTCACCAAGATTGGAAGATCACAGTAAATATCTTATTTCTGAAATTGCCCTATTTCTAAATAAAATATAAGAAATACGTAGTATCAGAGGTACACAGTATATATTATACATGAGAGACACAGCATCTGAGAGTGAAACCAGGAATGCGGGAGCATGTGTGCCAGGAAAAGTGTCTTGGTGGGTGGAAGAAAATATGAAAACTAATAATCTCTCTATAGGAGGCCAAATTATGACCATGTTTTCCAACAAATTTGGACTCCTGAACCTCTTCCATTTCATCTGTCTCCAGCAGACAGACGCAAAACAAAAAAGCAGCGATACCCTGAAGGAAGACATAGAAAGAAAACAGTGAATTCTTACTTTGCAGTAGTTTCTTCATCGTATTTTGTTTTCAGATCAAATAGTTCTGTTCTGGTTTTTTCCAAGGCTAAAAGGCATAAACATGAAGCATTACAGCACTGTGACAGCAGTGAAAAGCAAAAAGACTACTCTCATTTTCTTTTATTCAGCCACAAATAAAGCTGTATACACCTCCTGATGAAAAATTCTGTGCTTTATCTTTCTACGTAGCCAAACCATTATGACTTAGAAAAAACAGAGACTTGATTTTTCACAATTTCTTAAGGTATTCCTTTTACACTGCAAATTTTCCAATGTCTGCTTAACAAAGCTAGACATTATTAATTTCTATTAAGCTGGCTAAAGTGCTTATTCATGTGAAATATTTACTGCAGTAATTCAGGTAATACAATTTCTTGTGTTCTCATATGAAACACCACAAAATGTGTCCAGACCTGGAATCTCTAAGTATGCAGAGATGAATACTAATGGTAAGCAAGTCATAGCAATAGGCAAGACACACTGGTGGAAACTAGGTTTGTACCGAACTGAGATCACTACACGTACTTATCATAGTTCAGAAATGTGTGAAACCAGAGCAAAACACAACATGGACGAGAAGTTCTATAGTCTGATTTAATTGCAGTGATGCTCTAACACTTTACTTGCCTCATGCTTGGCCCTGTCCACTGTATTTACCAATAGACTGGCTGCAACGCAAGCACTGACTTAAGGTGTGAAGCCCCAAAGAAGGTCCAATGTACAAAGCACGTTTAAGCTGTGTTGGATCTTTGCACTTCCAAGAGCTGGTTCACACAGTCCTGATATATTTCATGACCTCTATCCTCCCACCTCCAGTCTAATCACTGCTAGAGGTCAGAAAAGCGATGCCAAACCTGTTTGCAAAGCTTGAACTTTGTGTTCAGCTTCTTCCAGCTTCGAGGCTGTCGACATCTGTGTCTCCTGTAATTTTCTATAAAGGGAAGAGAAGAGGTGAGAACAGAGCTCATAATCATGTTAAACAACTTATCTGTATTTTGCAAATTTGGAAGATAGAGTGATTAAATGTCTCAACTGTCATCAGACAACTGACAACACCACACAGACTACAAGGTGCTTCAACGGGACCCATAAATCATGTCACGCTGCGATACTGTTCATACTTTGCAGTCCCACTTATTAAAATTTTAACAGTGTAGCCACCTCATAACATAAGCTGTGAACATTATACAAGAGTTGACTGCTGTATAAATGACAACTTTAGTGGAAGGTTTTCTTGAGCATAATTTGTTTTGGAAATGTCACACACATTGAGAAAATTGTCACCAGGCACCCTCTGTTGTACAAAGTTAGTACAAGAAGAATGATACATTTCCATTTCACTGTCATAATGAAGAAATTTGTTGCCATAACTGATATAGCGAATAGATGCAGCAGCTGTTTCATCATAGCTCTAATGGATGCCAAATGCAGTAATATTATTAGCCACTCTTTAAGAGAACACACATATTTCAAAACAAATCTCACACTGCTATTTTCCATATAACATGAGCAAACCTCTAATATGCTCACATTTTTTATGTCCACAGGCAATATTTGCTCGTGTCAGTTATACACGTTCCAACATCATCTGGCCATACAGTCGCTACGCTCCTTGCTATAGGCTGACTGCAGGCGCTAGAAACTCATCTCTGAAAGGGAGCTGCTCCAGCATCTCCCAGGAGTTGCTGCTTTTTATGACATTGCTTTTAAGGTACTCTTCAGATCTGAGAATGCGGGAAGGGCTTATGAAACTACCAGCATCCTACCTGCACTCCACAGGGTGCATGGATTTATTCTCCAACGCTGCTGACCAGGTTAATAACTATTTATAGCCAGAAACATGCATCAGTTCCCTTCATACCAAATGATATAGTTTGAGAACTTCAAACCTCTCCTGTACACACTTTTATTTGCATTCAATGACCTGTCATTTTGTTTTATTTCTAAGCATACCTAAATTGCACTTGTTAAAGCCACTGCTTACACACTACTTACTGAAAAGTAACCACGGATATTGATGGATTAAATAAAGCTTTGCATTCACTGATAGATTCCTCCTACTCAGATCTGAACTGAAACAACCAACCCACCAACTAAAAAGGTCATGTAAAGTGAAAGGCTTCCACACTAAGTGTTATTGTTCCATAGGAGAAATGAATTCTCAAGGTAGGGAATGCAGCCTAAAAAATCCCTCTCAGGACCCTTGGTCTTGTCCTGCTGATTTGTTTGCTCGCCGACCTACAAGATTCAAACGTTTCCTGCTTGCTTGCAAAGGTCTAGAAATGCATCCAAGATGCTTGCAAAAATCAGTAATAAGTAATTAAAATACTTCTTAATTTTGACATGTAGGAATGTGCAATGCTTCTCGGGATAATTCAGGAGCACATCCCCTCTCTTAGATATTACCACAGGAGCAGGGGAGATGCATCTTTTACCCACGCTCTTGGGTACAGTGTTGCATCTTGCTCAGCCCAGGGTTGTACAGATTCTACAGCGGTACTGTGACACACAAAGCAGACACAGCAGACTGAATTACACTGTCGGCTAATGGAGAAAGATTAGTGTCACAAAGGACAATACAGCTAGTGAAGAAGAAAAGCAGGTTTGCACCCTTCTGAACATGACACCCCCCACGCAGCACTACCGCGAAGAAACAATCTGTCCTTGTTTTACTTCCACACTTTCACCATTGTTTTTCGGTGCAAAGTTGAGTATCAAATGATTCCGTGTCAAACACATAAATCGCCACAATCACTCAATATATGAGCTGTCTCAGTGCACTGAACAGCGAGTCCTGGCTGGGAAGATTAAATACAGAGAAATACATCTCTCCTCCTCTGCAGTGCTGACAGATCACACATGCACATAAACACTCACCTCTCCTTCTCTGCAAAATCATTTTGTAACTTTTGTTCTTTTTCAAGGGCTATATTCTCCGCTTGGTTCTTCAGGGTCTGTTCATACTCTCGGATTTTCTCTTTAAGTGCTTTTATTGTAACCTCTACAGAAAAACAATAGGGGAAGAATGAGTTTACACAGCTCCACGTGGTTCCACAACACAAGGCTTTCTTTACCCTGTAGGCTCAGCGTGTTTTAAACTTTAGCTCTTCAACTCTGACACAAAATCAATGGATATGAGTCCCTTTGGAGACCTTTTACTCCCTAAATGTTAAATTGAACTTTAAGTGTTTAGGCTGAGAAGGATCAATGGAGTTTGCTGGAAAGCAGAGTGAAGAAGGTGAAACATGACTTTAAAAAACATAAAGGAGGGGGGGAATCAACTGGAAAATATAATATCACCTTATTGACTAGTCTAAAATTAGCTCACTGCCAACTGGAGATTAATAAAGTCCCAGTGTGAGTTTAAGTATGCATTTATACACAGGACAGCTAATTCATATAACTGTGCCCATGTAAAAAGAGGCAGTTTTACTATGGTTCATGCACAGATGCAATCTAACACTAATTGAATACGTATCTGGGATACAGCTACGTTCTGCTTCACAACTGATGAAAAATAAGGCAGTTAAGATTTAACTGCTGCATTAACAGTAGATCAGATTCAACAGACACTCTGGAGCCCTTCATATTCTAGTTGCTCTAACTGCCTTGCCACTGACACCAGGTTTTATGCACAAGCATTAACTATTATAACTTTCTGAGTGCGCTTGTAGCCTTCTGGGGAATTTGCAGAAACCCTTCTCTCAGCTAAAGGAGCTATCTCACATTTACTGTGCTTGGTAATGGATGAGAGAAGATGCATAAACTTGCAGAGCTACAGCGCAGTCTCTGATGGACAGCATCTTATTACGTGCCCTCATCCACTCCTGCGTGAAAGCCCTTTGATCCCACCCACAGGAAAGGACTGGATCCTTATAGGGCTCAGCAGAGGAAAAGCAGGACATTCACCAGAGTATGCTTTGTAACAATAATGGAATTTGGAAAAAGCCTTAGACTGCCAGAGGACTCGCCGCTAGCAACACATTTGAGTGTACTTACACAGAGATGTGGGGGGTTAAAGACATCAGCTTACTAACAGATGCCATTAACAACGCTTTAGGAAAAAATACCTCTGCACATCCAAAGTTCCTCAGTACTATCACACAAAACCATACATAATCTTTGCAAAGTCTCGACTTCGAGAAGTGTAAAGCCAGAGAGTAACTACCTAGTGACAAGCTCTGCTGCCTGGGAAATACACCAGTGGCAGCTTGGGCCACAGTGAACATAAAGAGAAGGGGGAAGAGTGGTAAAAATGATTGCCAGCAAACCTGCTTCTTTTGGATGAGGGAGCGGGATTTTGCTAGCCCTGTAAAGACCAGATGAGGCTTGTTACTGAGTAATGGGCCCTGAAAAGGACGTGCCACTTCTGATGTTTCTTTTTCAAAGCAAAGGGAAATTCTCCTCTGAGATCCGGGAAGTAATACAAATTGTGATCTTTTCCTGAACAAGCAAAGGATGCTCCTCCACACAGACAAAAGGATGCTCATACACATGTGGAAAGGATGTACTCTTTGTACCAGAGACACCTTTGCTTCAGGTATTTTCAGACATAAATCTGCAAAAGTATTCGGGTATATGGAGAAGCAGAGAGCAGCTTAACAAAGTTTTAATGTTTCACTGTAAAAAGAAACGAAACTACAAAAATGAATGCAAGAAGTGCACAGATATGGGGGAAAAGTACTACTTTTATAACAAAATCTGGTTTTATCTTTAGAGACCTAACAATAGATGTGCTGGACAAGCATAGTTTAATCCACATACTGCTCGAAGAAGTAAGAGCTGTCTTTACTGTGCAGGTCAGCCAAAGCTTATTAGCCACTGCCATTTGCACCGGTTTTGGAAGGAGTTCTTACAGGCACTGTATAGCTCATACACAGCCCTCCAAACAAAGAGATTAACTGATCAAAGCACCCTTAGCTAACAACAGGCTTTTCCCTGGATATTTTATTAATCCCTGTTTGAAATGGAGTGTAAAACTACTGCACTGGAGTGAGAAACACTGCAAAGACTACAGTGGCAAACCAGAAAGGAAGTTAGTGCCCAACAGGGAAAATAAAAAGATGACAGTATATGAGTGGTTGCAGCAAAAATCCCTGGAAGATCTTTTCCACTTTCTGGGATGAATCCCTGTGTCATGCTTGGATGTACAGGATGCACAGCCTCAGGAAAATTCTGCAGGGGGAACTGCAATTACTGTGCATTTCCAGCATAAACACGGTGGGGTTTAGAGCATTTTGGCTCCCCCACAGGACCCCTCTTTCAGTCCAGGCTGAATCCCCTCGTGCCGGTGCCTGTCCTCTCCACATGTCACACCCTCTAAGTTCAAACAAAATATACAATATATGCTCTTTCTGCTGAAAATGAGATGTAACAGAACCAACTTAGTTGCTGTCATAGCTTTCAAGTGTTACCCACTTGGGTGCAACAGTTCTGCAACATTAAAAAAAACCCTCTCTCAATTCTCCCCAAAGCCTGGACAATTCCCTCTTCCACCACCCAGAATTGAGTATTCAACATGGAAATGAAAAGCCCCATGAAGGCAAGAAGGTGTATAACTGAGCAGATTTGGTTTCCTGGGGCAGGAAACTTTCTTCTCAATCACAGGAAAACTTGAACAGTCTTAAAGACTCCAGGCTTTAAATCGCATTGAGATTTTCATGTATTTTCATGTGCTCTGGTCTCATTAAAACTTAAATAATTAAAGAGTATTAGCTTGTATTTACATTGCTCTGTGGGTAGTCTCTAGAGTAAAAATACAGTATGTCTGTTGAATGTACTCCAGTAATACATTTCAGATTTAGATAAGGGAAAACAAGAGTATAGAGAACATTCAATTTTGGACAGATTGGTATGTGTATACAAAATACTGGACTTTTGTGTTTGCCAGTGTAAGATGTACATACTACAGGCACCTGCACCCAGCTTGATGTCAGGAGTAGCACTGCCTCTCATGAAGTATCTACATATAACTTCAGTCAGGGATGGAATTTTTAGGTAGCGCTGAAGGCTACAACCAAACATGCAGAATAAGAGCCCCATTCTCTGGCTTGGTGCCACAGTAGACAAAATGGTTAAAGAAAGCCAAGTAGTCTCCCCAAAGCCATATCTACGTATGCATAAATACAGAAGTGGCTGTAACAGACTATTACACTTTCTTTACTGAATTTCAATGCTACTGTCAATTCTACCTGTGAGAAATAAAACTGAATTTAATCCCCATCTTCAAACTTCAGTATGCAGTGAAAGCTGATAGAAGAATACATTTGCAACCTACCCTGATTTTTCACCTCGGCGAATTCTTTATTGTATTCCTCTAGAGTTTCCCTAAGTTTCTGGTTCTCTGTTTCAATATCGTGCATACGTTGAACCTTCAGCTGAAGCTGCTGTCCTAAATCCAAGGCTGGAACTGGATCTGGGAAAGAAACAGTAAAATAAAAGGTAAGACAACAGGAACACTTCTGTGACCCAAGCAGCGCAGAGCACAGGTGTCCTTTCTTCTCTATTAATATCCATTTCAAGTGCCATAAGGCCCTGCTTTTAGTCCTGCATGTTCCTCATCTCACGTCCTGCAAACTTCAACAAATACGAGGTAGTTCACTGTATCTGTTACCCTTTAAATATGGAGACAGGCTGAGAGAGCTGGGCTTGTTCTCAGCCTGGAGAAGAGAAGCCACCAGAGAGACCTTAGTGCAGCTCCCAGTGCCGAGCAGGGGACCTACAAGAAACTTGGAGAGGGGCTTTTGACAAGGGCACATGGGGACAGGACAAGGGGAATGGCTGTAAACAGAGAAGGAAGATTTAGGTTAGATCTAAGGCAGAAGCTCTTCCCTGGGAGGGTGCTGAGGCGCTGGCACAGGGTGCCCAGAGAAGCTGTGGCTGCCCCATCCCTGGCAGTGTTCAAGGCCAGGTTGGACACAGGGGCTTGGAGCAACCTGCTCTAGTGGAAGGTGTCCCTGCCCGTGGCAGGGGGTTGGAATTGGAGGAGCTTTAAGGTCCTTTCCAACCCGAACCAGTCTGGGATTCTGTGCAATTGGGGCATAGTAACTTCATCCCAGCCTCAATCCACAGAGCAGTGTCCCTGGGTGCAGACAGTCATTATACATAATATTAAGAGTGTGAAGCTTAAAACTTTGGTTTGCAAAGGAAGAATTTTTGGGTAGGAAGCAAACTGCACAGCTCACATCCCTCACATCCCTCTGCTTCTGCGGGAGGGGGCTTCTGAAGCGGATTGTGCCCTCCTGCACAGCTGAGCTCAGAAAGGTTGTTTGATCATGGAGATCTGAGCTGTGCTTTTTCTAACTGATAGATCAATAATAATCAGAAATATTGGGTGGATGCAATCAGTTACATGAACCTCAGGGTGTGTGACTCCTGTTCCCTTGTTTTCTTATAACTACTGATTGAGTAGACTTTAGAAATAATTCTGAATGTCCTATCAGTATTTATTCTCTGATGTTCATCCCCTTTGGCTAAAGAGAGTCCTGAGCACACACCTCATGTGTGATTTACTCTGGGACTTCTTCCCAGCAGGAACAGGAAAACGCTGGAGTCCAATGGACTTATAAAAGATTATTGACTATATTTCTGTTACGGGCGCCAGCATCTCTTGTGAAATGGCTGCAGAGATTTAGTCTCCTGTTGAGGAATGCTAAACACCAAACTCAGTGGATCAACAACAGTATATATTAGGGAGTTCACTTAATTTTCAACCACCACAGTCATTAATTTTTCAGACCACCCTCAGTCTCTGGAAACACATAATAAGTCTATTGTACCTCTGTTAACACATTAAGCATGAGCCTGTGTGTTTTTTCAATATGCCAGCGTTGTTTCATAGTTTATAGAAGAATAGTACTGGGTTATGTTGAGCTCAGAGACATTATAAGTAGCAGCCTGCTGCATTTTGTTACTTTGGTTCTTCAACAGCTTATGGCATTACCCTGTTCATAATACAAAATCTAGGTTGCTTGTCATCTGTTCTCTGCACATACATAGTTTATGACTACATAGCTTTTTCATTTATGCTTTTTAGGCCAAATACTTTTCGTTATTATTATCTGTATTAAAATATTTATAATAAATCAAACTTAAAATGTTATTATGGCAGAGACAGGGGGTACAGGTAAGGAATTAAATATAAAGTTTAAGTCACAGCAGTAGCACAAGTTAAAGGCCCTGCAATATTTATGTGTAGTCCAATTACGGTACAAGCTGTCACAACATCACCCTCTCCCACGGAGGTCTCCCGGCCTTTATAGGGAATGACCGTTCTGTCACACTTGTGCAGCTCAGCATTTCTCCCAAAGAGCTAGCCCAGGACCTTCAGCTGCTGAGCATAAAGAAAGGCTGGATTGTCTCAATCTATCTGTGTCTTGAATTGCTACAGGAACCACAAAACGTATCGGGCAGGGATCCGAAGCCTCAGCCATGGTACTTCTATAAAACAGTGTTACAACACCGCAATGAAAGAAACTGAACTTCACAAAATTGGGGATGCACTTTTCCCCCATTCGTTTTAACATGCCCATTGTGAAAAGCCAGGACACCCACAAGAGGCATTTTGCTCCAAATACACAAGGCTTTTTATATTTAAATCAGTAAAGAATTAAAAGACAAAAATAACATGGGCATTATAAAGTGAATAATGACTAAACCTTTAGTCAAATTTGCAATCCCTGAGAAGCTTTATGTACAAAATGAAAATGCTTGCAGTCTCATAATTATTCATCAGGATATGTATATTTAATTTAGCTCTATTAAAGGTTAATGTTCAAGCAGCAAAACAGTGGCAGAACAAACAAAACGTAAGAACAGTCTCTGTGCATTAAGCTTCAAACTTTACTAGAGCCTATTTGAAGGACTAATGGCCCACAGCCACTAAATACTGCTTAAGGACATGTAAAAAAACCCCATGGCTGAAGCACCTCTTAGCCTTAATTTTTATAGACTGCATTAAAGAAAACTAATCACTGCATGACAATGAAATGACCACGACGTTCTGGGCAGAGACAAATAGTTCCATTTCTCATGGCAAGCCCCAACATGATCTTTAATCTCAAACCCCCTAAACCCCCATGATTTCTGAAGTATTTATAAACACTGTTTAATCTGAAATAAGTATAAGCCTTACAGTCAGAATGACTTTTTTCTTACCTGAGTGGAGTGGATTTAAAAATAAATAGAACTACCCTCCTTTCCCCAACATACACATGCATGAAAAAACATCCCTTTTTATATTAACCAGACTTCCAAAGTATGTTTCATGTCATTTAGCAGGAGGTCACTGAATTTTTAAACAAGCAATGGACCAAAACTTTCGATTCATTACACAAACAACAGGAATACATGTTTAAAAAATGGGGGGGGTGGGCGGAAATCAAGTGGCACAAGCTTATGGAAAGAGGCAAAGATGGAAATGCTCTTTCTGGAGTCCGTAAAAGAGAAAAATCATCTCACTTAGCACTTAAGTGTGGAAAACTCACTGCAAATTATTCTCTTCGTTTGAATCTTTAGGATGAAGAAGTTCAGAGTCCCTGCTAGGCACAGGATAGGCAAAAGAATCTGATCATCCAGAACTTTCAAAAGTGTTTTGCAATATCATTACTGCCCAAGAGTAAATCAAAGCATCAATTTTTGTACTAAATTGGGTATGTTTTTTTTCCTATTGCTTTCTATTCTGTTCTACTTTCCTAATGCACTTGTTGCATCCCACACCCACAAAGAAGCCCTTCCCATGCTGTGTTTATATGCAGCCCAGCACATCTGGATTTGCCCCCTGATCAGGCATCCTCCATGCTACCACAGGAGAAACTGAAGCTGCTGCATTTTCAAACTAGTATCTGCAAAGCCTGTTCCTGCCTTTACTTTCCAAGGAGTTGCCTTTTGGTGCTGTTGCTTGAGCAGCTCCCTGAGCACATCCCGGTGCTCACTGCTGTGACACCCCACACTGGTGCCCTTGTAGATGAGCTCCCATCCTCACAAAAGGAGGTGGATGGACGTGTCTCGGTGAACACAGACACGAGAAAAATAATGCTATAAACGTAATTTTTATAGCAGTTAATACTTCACATCAAGCGAGCTGATGCAATGCAGCCGCAGAAACACCTCTCAGACTGTTCCCACACCACACACATGCCCTGATGATAAATCTTTTTTGAGTAGCAGTGCAAGAGAACCTATTTTTTTCGCTGCTGCTTATGCATGTAAGATATGTATTTTAGGAACAATTTTAAAAGAAACACAAAGACTGATCTTGCCAAACCAGTGCATTACACAACTAGCTCACAGCAGCACCTCAGCACCCGCAACCCCACGCTGCTCCCCAAACCCAACCTCAACCCAGGAGGTCGAGCAGGTCTACCGGTGACCAGCTGGATGATCCAAAGGGAGTTTCGTTTAAGAAACCCCATTCCTCCCTCACTCCGCGAGCTGGAAAAAGACACAGATCTCAATAATTCAATCTAAGTGTTTACACAAAGAGCGCTGTAGGTACCGTTGCCCTCCCCTGTCATTAGGCAGCAATGAATGCCCCTCGGCTCCTGCCATGACATCACGCTCCTGCCTGCGTTACTTTGCGCCAGGGCACTCTAGGCTAATGTAATCATACGATTACATAATTAACCCAGCTGTCTCATTAAGAAAATCAACTGGAATTCAGGGCATAATTAGTCATACAGCAATTAGCATGCTGATGAGCAACTGATGAAAAGCTGTCTCGATATAGAGTATGCTGGGACCACCCT
>NW_009940958.1:0-674 GCF_000696875.1 Nestor notabilis | reverse complement strand
TATATGGGATATGGGATATATGGGATATACGAGATATGGGATATGGGATCTATGGGGTATGGGATATATGGGACATGGGGTATATGGGATATGGGATCTATGGGGTATGAGATATATGGGATATGGGGTATATGGAGTATACAGGAATTGGGATATATGGGATATATGGGATATATAGGATATGGGGTATATGGGGTATATGGGATGTGGGACGATATATGGGATATACGAGATATGGGATATGGGATCTATGGGGTATGGGATATATGGGACATGGGGTATATGGGATATGGGATCTATGGGGTATGAGATATATGGGATATGGGGTATATGGAGTATACAGGAATTGGGATATATGGGATATGGGGTATATGGGATATATGGTATGTGGGATATATGGGATATATGGAATATATGGAATATATGGAATATTGAATGCATGAACTATATGGGATATGAGATATATGGGCTATAGGATATATAGGGTATGTGGGATATGGGATCTCTGGGATCTCTGGGATATGGGATCTATGGGACACGTGGGTGCGGGGGTGACCGGCGCCGGTGCTGCCCCCAGCAGCGTTGTCAGCTACGAGGGAGGAGCCGCCTGCACCCAGGCCCGGTCCCTGTGGCGCCTGGAGCCGCTGCGCATCAGGTACCGTGTGCTGGGGGCC
>NW_009940957.1:0-290 GCF_000696875.1 Nestor notabilis | reverse complement strand
CGGGTTGAGGGTTTCAACTTCACTCAACGCCAAACTTCGCCTTTTTGCACCTCTGCTGCTTTAAAATCACTATTATTTCCCCCGAATCCCCTCCTTTTTAACACACACACACACCCCCCCCGAGGAGGAAGAAGAAGGAAAACGGGTTGAGGGTTTCAACTTCACTCAACGCCAAACTTCGCCTTTTTGCACCTCTGCTGCTTTAAAATCACTATTATTTCCCCCGAATCCCCTCCTTTTTAACACACACACACACCCCCCCCGAGGAGGAAGAAGAAGGAAAAGGAGGA
>NW_009940956.1:97758-131278 GCF_000696875.1 Nestor notabilis | reverse complement strand
TTTTTCCCCGCCTTTTTCAGGATTTTAGGGGCCTTTGGCTTGTGGCATCCGCCGCCGTGTCGAGCCCCGAGGGCTGTGCCCGTCCGCCGGGCTGGCAGTGCCCAAGTGCTTTCTTCCCCTGTGCGCACTTTCCCTCTCCAGCTCCTGAGCTGCTTTATCTAAACCCTGCTGGCATGTCAGCTATTTTAGTTATTTGTCAGCGCCATCCGTCAGCAATTTGCTGTTGTGATTGGCACGGCTTTTTTACAGCGCTCTGCTTTTTCTGTTGCTGTGATAACATATATTGTGCCATGTTTTCAGATCCCGGCCGATTTCACCATATGGTTTCCATATGGGAACATGCTGCTCTTGTTAGCCACCTTCGAAGCGGCCTGTCAGCCAGGTCCCCGCTCAGAAACAAATAAATTGTCTAGTGTCTACTGTATTTCCTTTCAGGCCGCACTCTCCACTTTAAACTTGGCAGTGTTTCAGAACAATCAAAATCCAATCAGCGACCGTGCTAACTCCATATGTTTTATTTCCAGACTACGCGAGGTGGAGGAAGCTGGAACTATTTTCGGCGTGTAGCAGTGTTCAGGGTGACATGCCACAGATTACAGCGGTACCCAGAGCCCCATTCAGTGCAGGGAGGTGGTCAGGTTTCCTGCAGAAAGCTGCGGCCAGCCAAGCACTGCAGATCAAATTAGTTTTCCTGGAAAGTGGAGCACCTCTAATAGAGAGTGAAATGAATGTAAACTACAATTAGTTCGATGTGTTGGAAATACGCCGGAGTCCTCTGGGGCTGCGCCTTACAACATAAGCAAACTTGACAGGTTACCTTTCTTTAAACGGTGTTTTAAACGTGGTCATTACCCCTGTCATGGGTCTGTTGGCATGTTCCGCTGGGCTGTACGCTGGAGTCCATCAGTCAGTCTCCTGCCTCTAGAAACGGTGCAGACTGTGTCTGGATGTGAAACAGCATGTCAGGAGGAATGCGTGTGCACAGGCAACAGTAGTTTCTCCTACAGAGTTGCTTGGCACCCTCTGGGATTAGGCCTCTCCCTGTGAGTTTGAGCTAGGTCTAGTTTATTTTGCCCTAGTCTGTGCTAATAGGTGCAGGTGATGGCTGCAGCGCCTGACCTGTGTGGCAGGATCACTGGCATTCACAGCAGCTCACCTGCACATGCTGCATGGAGGAGGGAGCTGGATGTGACAGGGTCAGGTTAGTGCCTGTGGTCTTGCAGCACCTGGCACCAGAGGCAGGTTTGATCCTAGGCAAGGAGCCTGACACAACAACATGCAGGGACGAGGGACACAGAGCTGAGGGAGGCACTTGCTTAAAAGCAGGCAGGAGGCACAAGGCAGTGCTGGCACTTGTGCTTGTATCAATGAAGTGCAGACACCGGACCCAGCTCTCAGGGCAAATTGTTTCTGCTCGGAGAAGTGCTCATGTTACGGTGTGTAGGGGGAAAAATGTCAAACAAGCGTAAGGCAGACTCACCTCGCACACAGGAAAACCAGTCCTGGTCCCAAACGGATTGCAGTTCTCAGAGGAATGCAAGGAGAAGAATGAATCAAAACTAATGTGAGAGGGTAGGTTTGGGTTGGTGGCAGCTTGAACAAATGTTTTTTGCCCAGGCAAGCTGTGCGAGTAAAGAGTTGCAGACTGGTTTCATGGAGGCTGAAGAGCAGCAGCAGTCTCATCTCCCAGCCTGTGGTCCTGTTGCGTTGCTGCCTCTGGCTGCGTGTTAGGAGTCCGGCATAGTGCAAGCGAAGCCCTCCATTTTGAGACTTTTCCCGAAAGTGAGTTGTAGCCCATTCCGTGAGCCTACAACAGAGTGAGGAAAGCTCTCTGCCAAAGCGCAGGAAGCACCAGCAGAGCTGTTGAATGTTAATCCAATATTTAATGTTCAGTGGGTTGCCAGTAGTTATAAAACCGTTCATATGGTTTGATGGCTGTATACAGCTTTCTGTGGTTACTTTACATCTGGCTTCAAGAGTGATGGATTTGAGAATACCACTAGGATGTCTGTTAGGAAACACTGTGAGGCCTTAGAAAAAGCAATAAACCAAGATTTGTCATTGTCAGGGAGCTGGCTTGAAGGATGCTTTGAAAAAGCACTCTGCGTGACCTTCGAGTGCAGAACGAAGTCAAGCTCCCAGGCATCAAAGTAATGCCACATGTCAGGAAGACCCGACATGTATGGAAAGCCTAGAAGGTGATAGCCAGCATGAGGCAAATGTGCAGATCAATGCTAATTAAGTGAGTGGTAAAGTCTGAGCAAAAATAGCTGTCGGACCACTGGGCTGTGGTGTTTGGCAATGCAAAATGCTGGTGAGTGGGGAGGAAGCGATACACAAGCAGAACTCCCAGAGCCTGCCTCTCTTCCCCAGGCTCTCTGGAAGGAAAACACCGTGCTGCACACGTAGCTCTCCTGTTGGGAGACTGATACAGGGGTGGTGGGAGGTGTTGGTGATGTCTGTATGGTGCTCCTGCAGGGAGCCGGGGCCGCACCAGCAGAGAGCGTGGCCATGATGATTCCTGAGTGTGCTCTCGACCAAAAAAGCTTTGGTCAGGTCGATTGATGGTGGAGGGTAAAGGACATACAAGGGAGAGCGCTGGAGTGGGTAGTTTGGGGATCCACAAATTGGTAATGTTTTGGATCCAGATCAGAAACCCACAGGGCTTTGGGGGGGGGTGAAGTAGGCAAAACTAGTGCCTGTATCTGTTTTTTCTAATATGCTTCTTTCCCTTTGAAGTGGAAACATCCTTCCTAAGGCATACAGCATACAGACAAGCTTCACCAGGTAAACCTTTACCTCTTAAGTGTGAATGTTTATGTGAGGAACCAAGGGGAAGGCAAAGCCAACTTTGCACTCTTGAAGAAGGACAGAAGGCTGGGGGAGTTTGGGACAAATGGACATGAGGGGCTCAGGTTTGTCAGCAGCAGTACCCAGGGCCTGATCTTCAAGAACTTGGAAACAGAGGGGTTTTTTTGTAGATCTCCTTTCTCTTATTCTGTTAATCAGTCTTGTTGACCTCCTGGATTCAATAAGCCCTTTCAAGCTTTTTATTTTCCTGCACCTTTTGAGTCTTTCCAACCTTTCCTAAATCCTGACCCATGTCCTCTCTTTGTGAAGCATTTTATGTTCCTTCCTCATTACCTCATTATTTGTTTTTCACAATTGCATTGCAAGCTGTTCCTTCCTTCCCTCCAGTTTGCTTGGTTTATTTGCACATCCCAGCTTGTTTTTCTTTCTGGAAGGAAAAAATGCAGAGGCTCACGTAAAGCATAGTACAGAATAAAGGGTATGGCTTCCATCATCGTTTTACTTTACAGTAGTTAACTTCTTCATGTGCTTAAATTAACCCTGTTGATGTGCTCAGGCTTTACCCCTTCCCTGGAGCAGCAGTAGAGGCTGCACGTGGCTGTAGAGCCTGTCCTCGGATGGAGCAGGAAGCGGGACGTGTCCTCTTCTTTCTCTTGCTTTCCTCTGTAGGATGTTTGCTTCCTTGGCCTCTAGAGGACAGCTGTTTCAATAACAGCAGACAGGAACAGGTCATAGGGATTAATATTTTCAATTTCATTTTAATTTAATTAATTTTTTTAATTTTAATCTGGCCAGGGTCAGAGTATTGGGTCTTTCCCTCCTTGCCATCCCTCAAACACTGAATGTAGAAATAGTAGGATTAGTCTTATCTACTCCAATGTTCTATTTCCCTCATTTTTTATCATTTTCCATTATGTTTCACCAGATGAACAGATAGAAACCGTTTTCAATTCTAAGGTGGAACAATTATAATTTTATTATTTGTTGTTAATTCAGTTATAAATCCTGAAGCTGAACCCAGAAATCAAACAGTGGGTTCTGAGATGGCTTTTATAGCTCCCTGTATTCCCCCCGAGAAAATCATGAAATTAAAGTTTTGGGCTTTTATTATCGTGTTTTCCCTAATGAGATGTGTCTTTGCTGCCTGCACAAGGAGATTTGAATAGGCTGAAGGAGACAGACTAAGTCCCTCAGCACTTTTGTGGTGGCAGAAGCTGCTCGGGACAGCTCTTGATCCAAGGTACGTTGACTACAAGGGTAGGAATCACTAGGAAGCAGGAGGGCAGTGTTGCCACATCGTATGAGTTCGTTTTTAAGTGCTCTGGTACTCGCTGCTTTCCTTTAAACCCCCACCGCCCTCTAAGTGGCGATATTTAACGTGATGTAGACCAGCGTCGGGGAAACCGCTCTGCTGAGTGAAACCGCGGTGTTTGCTCCCTGCTCCCCTGCTCCAAGTTCAGCTTTGGGTCCCTGCCGGGACAGTTCTCTTGTGAAATGACTTCGTGGCTTTCGATGCGCATCCACAAGTCAAAGTTTTCTTTTGCCTGTAGTACAGAATGCTGTTTAGACCAGCAATTTTGTTCACATTGGATGTTTGGGTTTACAGATTATGCTTTGGAGCGACACTGCTGCTAGCATAAGTGCACTATTTCTAATTGTGCCCAAAGTGAATTTGGTGAGTTCCTGCAGAAAATACATTTAAAATAGAAAATAAATAAATAGGACCTACTTTATTTATATGCTTTTGTCAGAGATTTCATTTGGGGGAGAGGAGGGGGAATCAATAACCTGCTGTTTAGAGACAGCATTTTAACTCTCACTAAAAATAATATATGAAATCAAATAGCCAGCCTCCAGCCTGTGCACAAGCATATACCTAAGTGTGCTTGTGCATACCTATTATGATAAAGCATATTAGGCTGATTTATAGAATTATTTGGGGGGTTTTTTGCTTGCTGCAAAGTGTCAATTGTACAGTGACTCACTGTATTGTTGCTGTCTTCCTGCGTGAGTTCTTTCAGTATCGGTGAAATCAGTAAGAACTTTGATCAAATAATCTGGGGTTGGGCACTCAAGGTCTCATTGGCTTTAGGTGTATTTTCCTTTTTCAAGTGGGTCCATGATATATTTGATACTTAACCTGAACGTCCCACACATTTAGGTGCAGAGCAAAATGCACATGCAAACGGGATAACAGTAAAAGAACGGACTCTGAGTTGAAGAGGCAAAAGGTGATTTTCAGCACCAGCTTTTTTACTTCTGCAGGTGTTGTACTTCTGGGCTTGGAGGTGGTGTTGGCACCTCCAGAGGCTGCTTGAGCCCAGGACTTCTGGTCCTTGCTTTTCCAGGTGTGGTGAGAACTTTGGAGTGACTGGCCTGGCAGCCAGGGGCTGTTAGCAGAGACTACTGAAGGTTGTGGCAGAATGTGGCTGCCTGGGGAATCGAGTAATTTATGCTCTTTATATAGAGAAAGAGACCAGAAGTCCATTAAAATGCCAGGGTGCAGACAGATCAGAGAAGGGAGGGGAGAGCCATCTATAGGATCTGGATTTTCTGGCCAGGACTTTTCAAGCCTGGAGAAAGTCTAATGGGAAGGGCAGGATCAGCAGCTGAGCTTCAGCCTTTGCTGACCAGGCACTTGTGCTGTACACACCACCTTTCCATACAGACCCTCAGACAACACGGTTTATCTTATTTTTTTCCTGATTGTGCCCTCCTTTTTAAGAGCCATGGAGTTACCACTTAGAAAGTGGTAACCCCATGGTTCCTTGCTTCCCTTGGGTCCCTCCATATCTCCCCATCTCCCCTGGCTGCTGTTTGCTATAAACACAGTCCAAATGGTTTGCTGAGCTGGATCATGCCATGGTGGAGATGCAGGATGGCTCCACAGAGCTGAAGGAGTGACTCTTGCAAGAAAGGGTCTGATCTGGGGTATGGCAGATGGTGCTCTGTTGTTCCTTGTTCTCTAAACTGGAGTAAAGCACAAGTTACGTCTCTCTTTCCTGTGAAAGCCTAGCCAGCAACAAATAACATGAGCATGAACAAGGGCAAGGGAAGGAAAATGACTCAGGTTGTCTGCCCTTCAATAAAAGGATGAAGTTCAACAAAGCCGAGTGCAAGGACATGCACTTCGGTTGGGGCAACCCCAAGCACAACTACAGTCTGGGAGGAGAATGGATTGTGAGCAGTACTGAGGAGAAAGACTTGGGGGTGTTGGTTAACAAGAAGCTCAAAGTGCGCTCGCAGCCCAGAAAGCAAACTGTAACCTGGGCTGCATCAAAAGAAGAGTGGCCAGCAGGTCAAAGGAGGTGATTCGGTACCTCTGTTCTGCTCTGGTGAGACCCTGCAGTCCTGTGTCCAGCTCTGGGGCCCCCAGTACAAGAGGGGCATGGAGCTGTTGGACCAAGTCCAGAGGAGGGCAATGAAGAGGGCTGGAGCACCTCTGCTAAGAGTTGGTCTTGTTCAGCCATGAGAAGAGAAGTCTCCAGGGAGACCTTATAGAAGCCTTCCAGTACCTAAGGGGGGCTTACAAGAAATCTGGAGAGGGAATTTCTACAAGGGAGTTTAGTGACAGGACAATGGGCAATGGCTTTAAACTAGAAGAGGGTAGACTTAGATTAAACATTAGGAAGAAATTATTCACTGTGAGAGTGGTGAGACACTGGCACAGGTTGCCTAGAGAAGCTGTGGCTGCCCCATCCATGGCAGTGTTCAAGGCCAGGGTGGACAGGGCTCTAAACAACCTGGTCTAGTGGAAGGTTGGTCTCATGGCAGGGGTCTCATGGCAGCGGGGTTGGAACCAGATGATGTTTAAGGTCCCTTCCTGCCCAAACCGTTCTATGATGTAGCAGTTGCACTTAGTGAACCTAAACTGTAAGAAATGGGTGAGTCAGTTGCACAGTTTTTGAGTTTTTCCTTCTAACGTTTGTGAGTGAGTGAAAAGTTGTGGAAGACCAGGGAGGGCTCATTGTGGTCTTTTGGGCATCTGCAGAAAGCATCTGAGTGGTCTGACACCCCTGGGAGAAGATAAAGCTGATCCTGGAAGTGTACTCATTGTGCTGCTTTGATGGAAGCATTTGAAGGGGATCCTTAAGAATACAGGCTGTTTTCAGAAGCCAGGAGGAAGGCGGCTCTGGATGTCTCAGCAGGCTCTTTGGTAGCCTGTCCTGACAGGGAAGAAGAGCTGAACTCCCTTGGAGGGGCTCACTGTTCAGCACCTTCCTGGTGCTTGTCTCTGTGAGACCAGCACAGGAGAAATCAGAAGAAGATGGTTCTGCACTTATTTTTCAAACTTTTGTTTTATTTGTTGTTGTGTTTCTGTGGCTTCTGGTCACAGCACTTCCTTACACAAGTTAAAGTGATGAACAAGCCAGAGCTGCTCTAACAAAAATGCTATGGAGGATCTTTTTTGTTGATGTGTTTTCTGAAGGGTTTCCAGCTGTTAGGGCAGACAGACAAACCTCACCAAGGGGTCCTAGCAGACTTGTGTCACATCAAAGATCCTTATTGTCTGTCTCCTGTGCAGCCAGTTATGCCACTGCCAAGCGAGCAGCAGAGGCTGGGTGTCCCTGGCACTGCTGAAAACGAGTGGGGGATGACTGGCCACTTTCCCAAGCCCCTGCAGGGCCTGCAGTAGCTGTGATGCAGGGGGTGTCCATTGGGCCCCAAGGGAGGCAGTGGGGGGCTCGTGGATGCAGCTCTGCTGACCAGCAGAGCCGTCCGCCTGCAGTGATGCAAAGCTGGGCTTGCTGGGGAGGCTGCCAGCGGTGTGCTGGCCACTGTGCCTGGAGCCGACGGGCTCCCTGGGAGCTGTGGGATAGCTTTAAGAAGTAACTTGTGGAAAGTGAGTAAGGAAAGGAAGCTCGTGTTCACTGAATGGAGGAATGAATGAACAAATGAACACATAAATGAGTGAATAGGAGAGGGTGAGTAGCGGCTGCAGCCACAGGGGTCTGAGCCTAGTCTCTGTAAATTGATTCAGTCACTGCTGCCTGGACTGAATGCTTCAGCAGTGACTTGATGGAAAGCTATGGCCAAACTGTCTCAGAAATGCTACCCCTCAAGTTTTTGTGTGTTAGAGAGGCTTGCTGAGGAATTGCTTGGGCTTTTGTAGTCTGTACCCATGTGGTTTATAGAGGAGAGGGCAGAGCCAAAAGGACACCCGCAGCAGAGGGATGCTTTTGTCCCTGCAGCTGCCAGCTTTGAGGATACTGCCAGGGCAAGGGGAAGGCATCCAAGCCAGGGGGTAGACTCCCAGCCCAGGGGAAGTTACACTGGTTACACTACAAAGGTTACACGTCGTCAGCCCTCAGCTCAGAAGGGGAGAGGCAGTAGTGCGGGCATTGACCGGTGCCCCTTGCATCTTTCTAGGGTGGAGAGACACTTCACAGTGAGAATAAGGTGGCTCTGGGGGCAGGAGGGTGCATGACCCTGCCTGCCCTGGGGTACAAGCCTCTTCTTGGTGACATTCCTGGCCACCTTTTTCCCCATCTCTTTCCTTGGTTCCTCTACTATTCCAAATCCTTACAGCTGCCTTTTTTGCCTTGTCTTTTTCAGCCCTGCTGCTAGGCCTGGGGAATGGGAGTGCTTGCCCCGTCTCATCTCCAGAGCCTTGCAGGGCTGCTAGGGGCTAACAGCCTCTCTGATGGTTTTGCTGTGATTTTGTGTGTCCTATTTGGTGTGAGCAGCACTGGGTCCATGGGCTGTAAAAAAAATGAAAGGAAAGAACGTGTTCCATGTTGCTGATTATTGCTGGTTTTTAGTGCCTAACATATGCTGTTTTGCATAGTAGCAATATTTTTTAAAGTGTGTGCAAAGTGGGGCAGGGAGACATCTCAGTGCTGTAAATTTGCCTTTCTGTATAGAGAGAAGAACAAACGGCAAAACCCTTCACCGGTTGCACTTCATCAGTGCAACTTTCTGGCATCTGTCAACTCTCCTTCCACCAGAATTTGTACTACAATCCTAGGAGTAAATACAGCAGCAGAGGACAGGCATAGCACGAAGCATGTGTATTCGACACAGCAAGTACTGAGGCTTAGCCAAATAGCGCTCGATGTATTGTTTGGGTGGCTTTCAACATCCCAACCAAAAATACACATCAGTTGTGCTTCCCTCTTTGCTGCGTTGAAAAGCAGCCTGTGGACAGAAGAAAGGAACCCCAACACTTGCCATCCTGTGCCGCTGTGGCACACGACCTGCGAGTCAGAGACGCTACCTCATGGTGCAGGGGTCAGTGGCAGTAAATCTGCTGGAGATGTGATGAGTGATGGCTCTGAAGGGAGTGCAAGTTGGCTGCCCCAACCCTGGCTGTGCCAGCCCTCTGCAGCCAAGCACAGCCAGCCTGAAGCCAAGTCCCTTGGCTGGCGTAGAAGGGTGCCAGGGAGGCTCCACCTTGCAGCTGTGGAGGACAGCAGAGGTGGCAGCCTGGAGCAGGAGGAGGACGGGATGTGCTTTGCAGTGAGGTGTGACTGATGTTATGTGGCCAGATGTGTGCTCCTGCATGGTGCCTGGGGCTTTAGGCCCAGCTCGAGGGCTGTGCACAGAGTTTTGCTGCCTCAGTGTTCCCAGCGAGTGTGGTGGGACCAGTCGTGCAGACCACTACTCACCTGTGATCAGCCCTTTGTGTGGTTTTGGGTACTTTCCTAGGAAATGGATGACATGTCCAAAGGGCTTCATCATTCAGATGAAATTCAGAAACTGAAAAAATGATGTGATAAGAAACTGAAAGAAGGAACCGGGACTGTTATGTTATTATGTTATTTTATGAATGTGAAGCATCAGCTAGGAAATCACTGAGGCTGATGGATGGATTTTAACCACACAGAATCACCCCCCCAAAACTCAGCCCGTCCTTCAGACAGCAAAGGAGCATTTTATATTTTACATATATTTTTCATATCTTGTTCTTGTCAGTCAAGAATTTCAACGGCCCTACACTGAACCCAGGTGAGGGATTGTGCTATTTCTTTTTGTAATTACCACTCTTCTCAGTTATGTAGTCATTTACTGGGCATTGTTAAAACCCTGATCCTTATTCTCAATTCTTCTAAGGCCTGACCTTGTCTTATGCTTCTGCAAAGTCACAGAAGTGTCATAAATTCATTCCAAACTCTCAAAATCAGGCTTCAAAGGGGAAACCGCATCTGTGTGACAAAAACAAGTCTTGTGCCCCCAAGTCTCCTGCCTTTTAACCATTAATGGATTACTTTTACGAGAGTCAGGATTTGGGTATGTGATGGAAGAACAAAAGTTGCAAAAAACCCATAAATAGGGAAAGAAAATAACATGTTGTAGACTGGTTGATTATTTGTCACATAAGCAATCTGTATTTAGAGAGTTACATAAAAATATAGTTTCCATAGCAAGAAGTGAGAACACCCACCAGCGTTAGGCAGTTGGGAACAACCAGTTTATATGCGAGCTAGAAGGAGGAGGAACATAAAGAATACCCTTCAGCTTTCCTAACTGCTGTTTTACTTGGACTGTACCCTAAATTTTGCTGAGAAAACTTAAAACTTTCTCCAATGTGCTCAAGAATTCAGATCCACATCTTTCATTGTCACTGCCTGAGTGCGCATATTTACTTGTAGGGCACTTTTATACAGTGTGATGGAGACATTAAGCTCAAACCTGGTCTAGTATTCTGAAAATAACTCACCATTTGGGAGGAGAATAAAGGGTGTTAATCTCAGCTCCTTGGCTGAAATTCCTAGTAAATTTTTTACTTCTCCATTCCCAAGAATAGGCGCAGTGTTCCTCAAGAAATAATTCATATTCAGAGTGTTACTCTGTATATAAAATTTCAGTGCACCAGTGCACAACTAATCCTTAGAAGGAAAAGTTGCCCTCAAAAACCTAGCCAGCTCTGCGATGCTTAATGGACTTGAATGATAGGCAAAATGTTGAAAGAATTAAGTTATATGTATTTCATGGGGAAAAAGAAAAAATTGGGAAAACTCTTGGGCAAATCTTTTACAGATGGCAGACAGCTTAATTGCTGTGGTAAACTTGTCTGACATTTCTGGAAAAATCTGGGTGCTACAGTAAGCCACAGAACCCAATGGACCCAGGTTTGAATGGCATGAAACAGAGACGGGCACGTCTTTGTTTTAGCTGGATTGCTAAAGTTTCACCCAGGGTTTTGGGGGTGAGTTTTTCCTTCCTTATTTTTTTTCCGTGAAACTTCTTTTACTAATTAAGAAGTTGTACACGTATTATTTGGACAGGAAAGCAACAGAGGCTTTAAATGAAGTGAATGAGGTTACAGTATTCCCCTCTACCAAATGTCTTCCTGGAAAGTTTTATGCTGTACACAGCTGGACAAACTTCAGGGGAAAAAAAGGTTTTGTTTTTTGCATGGAGCATATGCAGGGGACAGCACTGACTGCAGTGGCACAGCCTCTGGTTGTTGGTGGAAGAGCAAGGGCTCAGGTGTGACTTCTTACTCTGCGCTCACCAGTCTGGTGACCAAATCTGCATCTGATGCCAGTGTGCAACGAGGCTGCTTCTCCCATGTCTCACTCAATGTCTCCTTCTGCTGCAGTTCATGAGTAACACAGGTCATTTGCCCTTTTTATCAGAGATTACCACTGTGTGTCTAAAATGAAGTGCGTGTGTTGAGCTAAACTGTAATATTTTCCTTATTTGAAAGTGAGCAGATACAGAGAGAGAGACCCAGACCAGTGTGGTACTCTTTCCACTACATCTACTTTCTTTATCATCAGGCTACAGCTAGAAGATAAACTCTTGTGTCTTCTGCAAAATCAGTCTATACCTCCCTTTCTTGAGAAATGATTTATTCTCGCACTCTCTTTTTATTTACTCGGATTACAAAATTTCATGTAATTCCCATAATATGGCTACAGCATTATTATTCAATTATATATATATTTTTTATTCAAAGCCTACATTATCTTGTATGCAAGTTGTCTGGTGATTTTTCTTTCTTTTTTTTTTTTTTTCTTCTTCCTCCTTCAACTTCTTACTAGGCAAATCCCATGCTCTCCTTGGGTCTGGGCTTACTGTATCACCTGGGGCTGAGATGCCCTGTGTGCTCCATACCATACACATGCTGAAGGGCATGTGAACATGTCCCACACCAGCTGCAGACCCCTCTATGTACAGCTCCTGTGCCAGCCCAGCACTTTGAGGGTCTGTCCTGGGTGCTGTCGATTACTTACAGGTGTGATGGGAGAGGTGTTTGCATGGACCTCCTGAGACCATTGATGCTTGTGGCATCCATGGCCCCTTGTGGAGGAGGATTTCCTCCTTTCTTCTGCTTCTCTGTTTGGTTTGCCATGCCCTGTCTTTGCTTTGGAAACTTATTTGAATAAGCTTTCTGCTACAGAGAAGATATTTGTCATAATAACAGGCAGCAGAAAACAGTTCCTGTGGCTCTCAGGGAATACAGCCATCAGGAATGCTCATCAGTCAGTGGGTATGGTGTTGGGATGCTCTGTGATGTAGTGTTTCACATTAAACGTGTCAATGTTTCAGTGTGTGATATCTAATAGTATACTTGTTTTACACTGGATCATCTACATGCATAATCTTTTGCATTTGCTGGAAATTTCCTAAGTGATACTTGTCACATATCAAGTTACTGGTGTCCAAGGATTTGCAGGTTTAGCAGTAAAGGAGTCTCTCTGTGTTCTGGCTTTATATATTTCCCGATGCTTTCTGGAGATCAGCAGTAGCCAGGCTGACTTAATTGTTGCTCACTTCCTCTAGCTTTTAAAAACAAAGTTACTTATTTTTTGTTTCTGTTAAATGTATTGCTTTTTAAAGCTGATAAAGTGCTGAGTATGCTGCTGCTTTACAGGTGGGTCTGGGTCTGGGCTCTCTCCTTGCACATTTTTCTCCTTTAAGGACAGTCTTCCTGGCAGTGAGCAATCCCCCATAGGATAATATAATTTCAAGACAAAAATAAACCTAGCAGGGAAGTCAGGATTATAGAGCAGTGTAATTCCTCAAAGCATAAAAAAAAATTCCTGGAATATCTCATTACCTGCCTAGGTAGACCCCCTTCAGGGATTTCCTCCTCAAGGTGAGTGGCTCGCCCTGGTTGCTTGCAGGTCAGTGCCTCCATAGGCCATCGAACCATGGGAATTGTCAGCATCCAAGGCAGGCGTTGTGTCCCAGCAAGGGGGAATCGGTGCTGGGGCACCCTAGAAAAGGGTCTGTGCTACTTTGTAATTTCCTAAATGAGTCTCTGTGGAGCCCAAGGGGGTAGAGGCACGGCGAGGGGGCTGGATGGGCTGCGAGGGGTCGCTGGGAAGGAGACCTGGGTGGTCGAGAGAGGGCAGCAGAGCTGCCCAGAAGTGTGCCGGGAAACGCATTTTCTTTGGGGCAGGCAGTGAAAACCCCTCCGTGATGTGGGCTGAGGAGCTTTGGGAGTCCAGGCTGAGGAGGAAAAAGGACTGTCTATAGGGACCCTGCAATGGGGGTATGTGCTGCGGGCTGGGCAGAGGTCAGCATGGGCACAGTTTCTGGCCCACCAGTCTCACTGGAGCCTCATGCGCATTACACTTGTGTGAGGGACTAAACTGACAGAGAGAGGCAAGCTGGGGAAGCTGATCCCCCAACACTGGCACTGAGGAAGGGTTCTTCCCAACCAGGTTTGATGACTGGAGGGAAATCCCTCCAAGGTGCCAGTGCTTTGGTTGTGGTGCAGTCTGAGCTCCACTGACGTAGCTGCAATGCCCTTCATTAAAAAGCAAAGCAAACAAACAGAAAGGATAATAAAAAAGACAAGGTTCAGGACAGGTGCTGCTGCCTGATGCTTCCTGGTTGAACTGGGAGGAGAATTATGAGATGTTTTTTCTGTCTCTCGTCTCTTTCTCTGCCTCTGCACACATACTCTCCTGCCAAAGGCACTGGTTTGGGCTTCCTGCACACTGCAGTGTGCTGCGCATTTTGCTTTTCCCACGGACTGTGTCATGATGCACCTGGGGGAGACGGAGGATTGTGTTCAGCAAGTTCAATGTGGCTTATAGGCTTTGGGAGCGACATTGCTCTTTTCTTTATGAACAACCTCAAATAACAGCGCCTTCCTCGATGTGTTTGTTAAACATCTTAACAGCCTGCTGTTACATCTGCTAACGTGTTTTCAAATGCTCTTTGTAAGGCTTGCTGGCCCTGCTAACAAGTTTCAGCTTCTGTGAGGTGAATGGCCCAGGAGATTGTGTTCCTGTGGGAAACAGGTGATCCTATTTGAACATGCTTGCATTTTTTTTCCTTTTTTTCCCTGAATACAAAGCACAGCCTTCTGCAGAGTGGCTGACAGTGCCATCTGAGCTTGGGTACCTGGAATATCCTGCCTGTGACCCTACTCCTGCTGGAATTTTCCCGCTGCCTTACTGGAGGGAGGTGTCTGCTCTCCAGAAGAAATAAAGATTCTTTCTGATTAGCTACAACCCTATCCCTGTATGCCTGAAAAAGGCAGCAATTGCCAGCTGTGTGAATGGAGTAAGCATTTCTTGCAGTCCTCTTGCTTTTCTTCCATCATCATCTCTACCCAAGAGTGGAGGAACTCTTCTGGTTGGCATTTCTCTCACTTCCCTGCACGCTCAAAGGCAGCGCTGCTGCTGAGCTCGTGGGTGGTGCGAGCACCACACATCCTGCCTAGAAAGGAAGGTCCAGGGAGAGTGGGATGGGAAATGCAGATTATACTCAGAAAAGGATGAGGGAAGTGCCTCTCTGGCCATCAGGTTGTAGGGGAACCACTTGATGAGCAGCTCTGACTCAGCTGGAGCAGTTCCTGCAGAACTGGGGCCATTCAACCCTCCTTCAGGATCAGACATGACATAAATCTGTGGTTTCCCTAGCAACACTGTGTGAAACCCTCTAGTTCATACAGTAAATGGATGTTTTGGGAGTGTCTTGAATGGGACTGCTGTTGCAACAAGAAACTGTTGTTTACTATGTTGCTTCACATGAAACCCCCTTTCTAGTCAATGGAGAGAGAGAGGAACTTCCTGGGAGTGATTAAACCCAGGTATTTTAGACACTGACTTCAGGATGGGGTGGTTCATCAGCTACGATTTGTTTATCTTCCTCCTTTGACAGGTCTGCTGTCAACATCTCCAGCTTTCATGAGATGAGATAGATTGGTTGCTTTATCCCACAAATGCGGGACCAGAAAAATCTCTCTCTATAAGGCAATTTTATGTCTTCCTGTTTTATGTCAATGTTATAATTTGCTCAGTGGGATGTACAATGGGAAGTTTATTGTCTCCTCGAGGAAATCTGGTCCCATGTTTGTAGAGTAAATAACAAAATCTTAATAACTGGCTTTGTTCATCATTCTCCCTGAAAACAGAGGCAGGTACCTACAGAGGGGTGCATTTGTGTTTAAAATGGGTAAGGAATCCATTAAATAACCTAGGAAGGGTGGGTCCCTTTTCTTTGTACAGATTAGCAGAATTCCCATAGTTGTGGTGGCGTTTTTTTGTTTTTTATTTTTTGGTTTTTGATTGTTTGTTTTGGTTTGGGTTTTGTTTGTTTGTTTGGGTTTTGGTGGTTTTTTGTTTGGTTTTTTTTTGGGTTTTTTTTAGGGAAGTAAAGAATGTGGGAAATTTAAGAGAAATATGGAAGTAATTCCACCTGATTTTTAGAAGGTTACTTTGAGGTCTGAGAGGAAAAAAAGGCAACATCTCTTTTCCTCCCTCTTGTAACAAGGAAGAAAATTGATCCAAGTGCTTGATAAGAGTTGTTTTAGAGTTTCAGTAACTAAGATATCAGAGCTCTCCAGGATCACAGTATTTATCTATCTCAGAGAAAAGGGAAGACCTGAGCTGTGTAAGCCAGGTCTTCTTAAAGTGCCCTCTGATCTTCCTCTTTTCTGCTTACAGACTGGCTGATTTAAACAGCCTGCTTTATTTCAGTGTTTCAGTTTGCACGGCGCACATATAAGTGCAACACACAGCGCCCAGACAGTATTTGCCTGCAGGAGATGGCAGAAACCTCTTTGCAGCCTCTTTCAGAAACACAGTATGGATCGAAGCAGCACCATTAAGCTGGCTGCTTAATGGTGGGGTGAGTGAAAGTTGAGATATGATGGGTATTTAAGGAACAGCAGGTTTGGCCTGGGAATCAGGGGGCCTTGGCCATCCTGTTTTGGTCTGGCCACAGTGGCAGCCCTGGGAACATCAGTCCTCCCAGCACTCCCCATCATTTAAAAATTGTAAGGGCTGTAAACTGCTGTTTAGTAAATTGATTAATTTTCTCATCTGGTATTGTAGATGAATAACTGCACTGAATAATATATACATTTATCTGGTCTGTCAGTTTAATCTGCTAAGGAAGGTCTTTGCAGCAGGTGACGCAGTGTATGTCATTCATGCTCCCTGAGCATGTTACAAAACCAGATTTGCTTGAATCTGGAAAACACTGTATTTCAAACCTGAGTGCTAAGCAGCTGCCGCTCAGAGTGACTGAAAGCATTCTCCATCCAGACACCTGCAAGCATTTTGCAGAGGAAACCAGTGCTTTACTCCTTCTTTCCAGTAAGAATGTGGGGGTACAGGTGGGCATCCTGGGAGCATGGCCTTGGAGCACCTCAGTCCTGACCCCACTCTGCAAGTCGCTCAGCACCAATGCACCCTGCTTAATAGTGACATGACAAAAAACCTTGTCATCATAGCAAGGCCACAGGCATGGTACAGGGATACTGGTAACCAGAAATAATACCTTTCATTAGAGAGATAATAGGAGAAAAGCCTAGAGGCTTTCCAGGCACGAGATCCTCTCCACTTGCTTATATTCTACTATGTGCCTGTCCCATGGCATTTATGCCTGAAGCCTTTTGCAGCCTGTTGCTACAATATCTGTAGTTATGAAACAAGCCCCAGAAATAGGATTCTGTTCTGCCACTCAACCCAGGCCAGGGCAAAGTGGGAGGCAGTGTCTGCTGGGAAGAGGTGCTTTTATCGGCACTTCAGAGGGAATCTGAATGCCTAACAGTGAGGAATCTGTGAGATTAGTTGTGCTAAAAGCAAAGCTGACTCATCCACATTTAATACCTTGTGGGAGAAATTTAATTCTTTACTTCCGTATTTATGAGATGAATTTGATTTAATATTGAGCAGATTATGGACAGGTGGAAACTGGCATGTGGTCTACTGTAATATCCAAGTAGAAATATGAGTGTAGTGTGTTTAATTTACCAGCGGTGGTAAAAATAATGTATCTCTGAATGTGTTTTGGTTGCAGAAGCTTTTAAAGACAGCTAAACCAAAACCCCAAAGCAGAAAGATTGTGGCAGAAGATTCAAGTTCTCTGTTGCTCTTTCCTTTGATGCTATATTTATTATGGTCTCCAGTCCACCTCACTATGCTCTACTGGCAAGTAGCAAAATGACAGCATTTTATCCTGCTGTTTGTCTGTCTAGCAAAAGCTTCTTTCTTTTTAAATGTGCAGTTCCTGAGCATACTTGACTACTGAAGTGAATAGGAGCTTTGTAAAAGAAAGCACAATATGATTCAGCTCTCAAAGGTGTGGAAATTTCATCTTTAGGTACTCAGAGGGATATGTTCTGAGTTGTTTTTTCCTGTATGTACCCAAGTTGCATTTAGTTGACAGCTAACGTTTCTAGCCAGATAATGAGTGCATTTCTCAGAAATTGTACACAGAGGATTTCTTAAGGGTTTTCTTCATTCCCTTCCTATTTTTAGAGTTGCATGTAATTCACAGTACTTCTCTCTCCATTATAATGGAGCAGCAGGTGTTCAGTTAAACTAAATAATTGTCAAATGTTGTTTTCCTCCTCTTTACAGGTAGGGCTGAGAGATCATTTAATAAGGTTGATTTGGGTAAAAAAAAAAATAGATAAAATTCAGCATAATGGAAATTTGCTTTGAATAGAGGTTGAATGGATTCAACAGAAAAAATGCAAGGTTTTCTTGGAATCGTTGAGGATTTGGCTTTGAAGGGACCTCTAGAGGTCCTTAGTCTTGCCCCCACATCCTAGATTAGAATCATAGAATCACAGAATGGTTTGAGTTGGAAGGGACTTTAAAGGTCATCTAGTTCCAAACTCCCTGCCATAGGCAGGGACACCTTCCACTAAACCAGGTTATCCAAAGCCCCATCCAGCCTGGCCTTGAACACTGCCATGGATGGAGCATCCACAGCTTCTCTGGGCAACCTGCTCCAGTGCCTCACCAGCCTCACAGTAAAGAACTTCCTTATATCTAACCTAAATCTCCCCTGTTTAAGTTTAAACCTATTACCTCTTGTCCTATCACAGTCCCTGATGAAAAGTCCCTCTCGGCATCCTTGTAGGCCCCCTTCAGATATTGGAAGGCTGCTGTGAGGTTTCCACGCAGCCTTCTCTTCTCCAGGCTGAACAGCCCCAACTTTCTCAGCCTGTGTTTGTATGGGAGGTGCTGAGTAACTCCAAAGCCAGATGGCTTGAGTGCTTGTCCAGTTGATTTTTAACAGTGCAGATTGGAGACTACTTGAGGCTGCAGAGGAGCGTGTTGCAGCTGTCCAAAATTAATCCAAGATGAAACATCAGGTGAGTGAAGGCTGTCCCTAGATGGATGCTTGGTGTGATGCAGAGCCTTCAGATCCAAGGAGTAGCCTGCCATGGTTAGCTGGACCCAGACGCTTTCATGGCCTTGTTAATCTCTTTTAATGTGGGGTGTTCAGGAGCTCTGTCTTTGGTGACTCCATGCTTTTGCATGGCTTTGAATTGGCAAATTCATTGCACTTTGCTGTGCATTCAGACCTAAGGTTCAGTGCTCTATCAAATCATTAAAATGCCAAGAAACATGGGCTTTTTATTTTTATACTCCATGGACAATAGAAAATGCTTTCAAGCAGGATTTCAGCAGCTTTCTTGCTTTGACACTGAAAACATTCTTGTGCAGAGCAACAATCACACAAATTGCTGTAATAAACTGTTCCATTTATAGAAACGTGAACAATATTTATCTGCTATTGGTAGTATTTTGGACAAAATCCATATGCGGGCTTGCGTTTAAAAAAAACAGTGGAGGAAGAACACAACACAGAGGAAGAATAAGCTGTTGACTAAAAATTTGCCTGTTGCAATGGCCACAATAAACCCATGTACTAATACTAAATTTAAATTATCTTGGTTTTGAGACTGTAGAAGAGCTGATTTTTGGCAACTTCTAGTCACCTTTTTACTTCCTGCGACCGATTTTATTAAAGGATCCTGTGCTGATCACCTCAAAACCAGTGATGTTTGAAACTATTGGGTAACAACAGGAAAATGTTAGCCGTCACTCTAGATCATAAGTCTTGGGCTTGCTATGGAGTGAGTGAGTAAGTGTTCAGAATACAACCCATAGAAACTGTTACTGAATTTGCACTTGCACACTTACCACCTCAGTGAGTTGAATCTTTCAGGTTTCTGAGGATTCGCAAAGGCGTAGGAACAGGATTTTCTCATTTATGTTTCGGTGGGTTCTGGAAGTAAACCAATTGTTTGTTATCCCACCTGGCATGCTTGATGTGTGAAAGCCTTCAGAATGATGGAGACAAATGTAGACAGTCAGTTATAATTGCTGTCAAGCTATGGAGATGGTAAGGTGCTGTGCAGTTTATCTGAGAACCTGAGGAAAATACGATGTGTCGATCTGAATTTATTCCATGGACCAACACTCCCCATGTTATGGTTGGCCATGGGTGGTGGGTTCACAAATATAATGGAGAGAGGATAACCAGCCTTCACACCGTGGTACGAAACAGCCAGGCTTGGACACCTTTGAGATGCTTTTGGGTGCTGGTGATAAAACGGAGTGAATAGCACCTTCACAGCCTGTACAGGGAAAGGAATCTGTCACAGCCTTTGCTCTGATCTGCCACATAACACACACCATTAAATTTCACCCTGACTAAGGTCTGGAGGCTGTAAATGCTTTCCCCAAATACAATCTTTTTTCACTACTTCTTCCTGCCTGCCTGTTTGAGCAACCTGCCACTGTTTGTCAGCAGGCTCTAACATATGCCACTGTGGAAAAGAAGGCGACATGCCACTGAGGTAAAGACAACTTTTCTTTATTAAACCTTTTAGCACTCAGCCCCCTCTCTCTTAGGTGCTAGCACAGAGAGAGGGCATGGACAAAGAGCTGAAAGCAAGCCAGAAGCATGGCAGCAGGTATTGGTTGACTGCCTTGTCGTTGGCTTGCTGTGATGGAGGCATCGGCTGCTGTCGAAGCGCTGACTCTTTGTGAGTGAACTCCGTGAAAATGTGATAGTATGTACTGTATGCTAACTCAAAACCTAATGTGTTATTCCTGGCTTTTATATACCTGGTTACCCATGGATAAAGCTATATGATATTTATTATAGCAGGGCAGGACTGCTTTGTAATCTGAATATGCTGCATTCACACCAGTGACTTGAACAAAGTGTTTCTTCATTTCTCTAGCCATTAATGGTTTTCTCATAAGAAACCATGAAGTCAGTTTTGTTGTGTTTGTCAGCTGGATTTAGACTGTGTGTATTTTGTTCCACAAAGGGGTTATTCAAAAACTCCCCTTCAGTCTTAATTAATTGCAGACCTGGTGGAAGGCGAGCCCGGTGGGGCTGGTGAGGTTCCCGTCTGGTTTCCATTTCGCCTGCGGGCTGTGTGTGGAAGCACGGCTGGCTCCCGGTGCTGGGACCTCAGCTGCTCGGCACGGTCTCGCCAGTCTGCCACAGTGAGGGGTGAGTGCTGGTATTGACAGACATCACTTATTTATTGATCGGCCCGCAGCCCATTGAGGTTGTCTGTAGGCAGAAAGTAGCTTTGTGCTGGCAAAGGAGGATGAAAACCCCAAACAACCCCACCTCCTCCAACCCTATCTCCTTCAGGTAAAGGCTTGTGTGGCTTTTTTGGAGACAAGCTCCCTATTCACAGCAATTAAATCTTACGACATTTAGCTGTGCTTTCTTTTAGCTCTCGGTCTGTTCCAGGATTTCCTCCCTGCCATCTCCCAGTGCCAAGGTCTCCTACTAGGGAACCACTCAAAGTGAGGGGTTTCACAGCAGTCCCACTGCCTTAAAGTGCCAATGTGTATTTTACCACACTGTGAAAGTCACACGTGAAGCAGTAATGCTCGCTGTGAAAAGAACCCTATCCTTAATAAATGTACATAGTGTGTGAGTACCCTGGCTGGCTTTAACTCTTCAGAGACTCTACCTATCCTTTTAATTTAAGCATTTCATCTGCCTGCTGTAAACATACACAAAGCCTAGAGATAACTTCTCTTTCCCCAAGAGAATATTTTCTATTGAGTTTGGCTGTGCAGAGCTCTCTTTTGCAGATGAGTTATGAAGAGCACACTAATAAAAGCAGGAGGCTTCTCCAAACATTGCACAACAGCATGTCAGGATGAAAGGTGGATCCACGGTCACATTGCCCTCCAGGAAACTGCATCTCATTGCAAAGCATTGCAATTTAAAAAAGTACTACACAAACAAGTCCCCTCCAAAGAAAAGTTGTATGGAAATACCATCTTCCTAGGGAAAAGGAATGAAGTTTGAGCTTGCATCTGCCTGCTGGGCAGTACCCATGGGGAAAGCATGGTGCGGGGAGCCACACACCGCAAAACAAGGAGGTGAGAAATCCTTCTCCCACCATACACAGCCCCTGATGTTACACACCTCATGTTACACAAGGGCTTGTGCTGTGCTGGCTACCAGGGTGAGAAATGAGGGCAAATGTGCTTTCTACTTTAAGCAGCTTTAAGTTTAGTAAATTAAAAGTCAGACATAAAAATGCCTCAGGAAATGACAAGCGTGGTCCTGGCATAGCGCATAACAACAATTTGTTATTTGCCATTTTAGTGTGTTCTGCGCAGACAGACATATACACAGAAAGGAGGATTTCTGAGCTTTGCAGGAAAAGTGGATGCTGTAAGAAGGATGAAACTACTAAAAGGACTAGAAATTATCACGGCAGGCAAGCAGACAGCAGAGGCGGAGTGCAGAACTGAGGCAGGATCTGCTAAGTTCAATAATGATATTGCAGTAGGACATACCGGGTCGGAACACTTGTTCCAATACCTTCCTCTGATAAGTGGTTTCAGATTTTTTCAAGGACAGTGAGAAATCTCATGGTAAAATGGATTGAAATGGGAAAGAAGTGAAGGTATTAAGGAATCCTGGAACAGGATAAGCAGCTTCAGCATGCTGCAAAGGGCATGGGAAAACTGCACATGCTGTGTATGATACAGCTGTCTCACATCTCACCCTGTGCAGCTGGGTGGGTAGGTGACACCTGGGGCTGAGGGCTCTTGCACCAAGGGTGGCACAGGTAACCCAAGCCAGTGAAAGCTGGGCTGTATCAGTAGCGTGCATACTGTGAAGGACCTAAGGAGATCGTGTCTTCATGTGTGAAAATAAGCAGGAGATTATTCCTGCCATGTGGCATGGTTGCTGAGAGAAGCTGGCACCCACGGCTGTTCAGGGAGCTGTGCCTACGCTCTCTTGCTATGCATCAGGGGTACCAAGGAAGAAAAGCTGGGAGGAGGATGTTCAGCTATACATTGCCGTGGCAGGTGGAGTTTGTTGAGCTGAGCACAGAAGTGATGCAGCCAAGCAAACTGTGCTGATGCCATGAGAAAGAGTACATTTCTGTGGCCAGGACCTGTGTGATGGCTCAGGCTAAGAGTGCTTTACGGACCAAAGTCTTCTGGGTCCTTATGCACATTTCTCATGGCATTCCCGACTGCTCTGAATGCAGTCTGTGCTACTGAAGGAAGTTAGGTCCCATCACGCTGGTGCTCCGTGACAAATTGCTTGCTGATCTGTTTGCTGGATTTTGAGGTTAAAGGGATTTTTAAGATAAATAGGCTTTCCACATGTAGTCTACTCAAATTACCACACAGGTCTAATTAATTATTAGCCAACCTATTACACAAACGCCTATTATCACAAACTGATGAAAAATGACAGAAAATCTTTCAACTAAAAAGAAGGAAGGGATATGATCCCTCAGTGCAAACGGAGAGTGAACCCCTAGAAACCATGGCGCAAACAAGATGCAGTGAAAAAGCACGCAGGAACCTCTCCTTTGAAAGGGCTGTAATGAATGTCTGACACTTGGTACAAAAAACCCAAAGGCTGGACACTTCAGAAAAGATGAACCTGCTGCTTTCCACCTCCACCTTTCCAAAAAAAAAGAAAGGGAAAAACAAGCAGGAAAAATTACAGACTTCAGCAGAGGTGTGATGTTTGTCTTTTACATGTGCTGCAGAAAAATATTGAGTATTCACTTGAAATTACTAAATTCGGAGGGGAAAAGAAGCTTCTGATCTCCTTCTGTTTTCCAAAGTACCCACCTACAGAGTTTGGGCACATGAACTCTGTTGTCTCCATCAAGAGATTATGGGAATTGAGGGGTTTGGGCATCATTTAGACATAAAAGTTCTGCCGGAGTAACTACTCTGGTCAGCCCTCTGGTTTCAGGGAGCACACACAGGCAAAAATGCTTTGCCAATATATATTGCAGGCATGGTGACCAGTGCAAGATATGCAGAAGCAAATCTTCCGTATGCTCGAAGGGCTGAGTCTGTATTAAGACTTTTGCTGTCATAAAAATGTTGTAACAACAGCAACAACAAAATCACAGCAGCTATACCTGACCACAGTAATTAGGCAAAAGTTTTATGTGACTGTTTAGCTTAAAAAAACATGTCTTTCAGGCTGAGCATCAATTTTTGGGATGTGTTTATGAAAGAGTTGTGGCAGATGAGTTGCAAGTCAGTAGAGCTTGAGGGATTGGCGTGAGAAACATGAAAAAAAGAAGAAAGGCTGGAATTATGCTTTTTATTCAGATGAAATACAGTTTCACTGTTGCAAGGCTTTCGGAGCAATTAATAGAAACCTTATCTCCTAGGTTTTTTTTGGGAACTAATTCCATTTGTTATTTGGCATATCTTGTACTGAGTCAGAAAGACACAGGCTTGAGGGGTCCCTCTCTGCCTCTGACTTAGCTAGGTTGGAGTTGTTGGAGCATAATTAACAACTTCTGAAACTGCTCTTCTCGTCAGCTTTCCTCTTCATTGGTAACAGCCTTGAACAGCTGTTGACGTAGTGTTGCAGAAGAAGAAACGTTTTCTATCTGAAGGGCAATTTAATCAGATGTGGGGCACTGCTCTAATCAGTGCTATTTGATCAGTGTTTGCAATCCAGTTAACTTCACTAGGTGTGGGGCAGGCTTTTACTACAGACCACAGCAGGCAAGACCAAGGAACTCTTACAACCAAGATGAAAGGTCATGGACATTAGTTTCAGGGAAGAAGAAAAAAGGCCAGCTGGAAAACTGATAAAGCAAAATAGTCGCATATAAATAGGACACCCCAGAGTATCAAAAGCAATTAAAGCAAACTTCTGTAATCATGACTGTAAGCTATTTGCCAAAGGTAGTAAAAGAACAGAATTATCCTTTCAGGTTTGTGTTTTAGACTGCAGTGTCACTGATTGAGAATGCCCAGTTGGAGGAAGAACAAAATGATGGAGCTGAGATGCTGAAGAAAAACCACGGTCCCATCTGTCTGACCCAGTAATCAGTGCAGGATCTGTCCTTCTCTAATGCCTGAGAAGTGTCAGCACAAGCTGAACCTGAAGCCTGAGTGATGTTTTTCTTGCCAACCTGTATTAGTGTCTCTTTGTTTAAGACAAGTTTAATCATATTCCCAGGAATGGTCGTGCAGAGACAGCACTGAAAGCCTGCAAGAGATTTCTGTAGCAAGCTACCCTTGAACTGGAACTGTCCTTTTGCTGTGGCACCAGGACTTTCTCAGGTACTCTCAGAAGCTGAGGAGACATGGAAGCCCCTCAGCTGCTTGCCCAGAGACCTTCAGAAATTCAGAGCAGTTGCAGCATTCCCTTTATGACTTTCCTGGTCATTGCTGATTTGTTGCAAAAGTACTTGCATGTGAATGCTCAGATTGCCATGCTATGACCAGCCCTCTCCTCCCACCAGCACCGTTTGTGATGATGGCTCTTGATGTCACCTGCAGAGCAGATTGTGCAGCACCTCTGGTATAATTGGGCAGAGGAATAAACCTGGTTAAAAAAAGAAAGAAACTTTATTTCCATACTAATCCTTTTGGAAGCAGAGATGATGGGTGGAAAAAAACCATCAGCAGCACTTTAGGGAAATATATATTTCAAAGTTTGCCAGTGTGTGGCAGTGGTCCTTTAGTAATGGCAGTCACATAAAGTGGAACACAGTTAAGTTGAATGCCTCACTGTGGAGGTCAACTTGGAAGAGGACCCAGACAGCCGCTCACAGGGCACACACAGGATTCAAAGACACCAATTTTCAAGACACCAATTAAATAAAACCATGTTTTTTAAAATAAATCGCTGCAATATCTACAGTAGCTTAACCTGAGGTGCTACAGAAATGAATTGCTAATAAAACCTTCCAAGGAGGAGCAGTTTAAAGGATGCCTTTAACACTTCTCACAATAAAATATTTTTCATAAACAGCTCATATATCTCCCAGGCTCCCTTGGATGTGTTGCTGCTGAGTGATTCTGCAGTCATTAATGGATTGCAAACTCCCTGTTCCCTGCAACCTACGTCAAATAATTAACAACTTAGTACCTTTCCAGGACGATAGCCTCCTTTGAAATATGCTTTGAAATGCACCACGTTTGAGTAACGGGCACAGCTGAAAACCACAGAGGGTTGGATATCTCACTGCTTTTAGGACCTCTGGGAAACTCCCTTGGAAAATCTGCCTTGTTTACAACTTGAGCTCTCAACTGTGGGGGCATTGCTTTGGCAGTAGCCTGTAAAGCTGAAAGGCAAATACGAAGACAAGCCCAGATCCACTTAAGTACTGAGTCTGAAGCTGTGATCTTGCAAATGTCCAGTCAGCTTCTGCCTCAGCCTGGAAGCACATGGCACACACCATTCACAGGGCCCAAGGAGTGGGACAGTGCCCTGTGCAGGAGCCACTGTGGCTTCTGATCACAAAGATGTTGAACAAGACAGGTCCCAACACTGATCCCTGGGGGACACCACCAGCAACATCTTTGTCGGTGACATGGACAGTGGGATTGATGCAAGTTTGCTGATGACACCAAGCTGTGTGTCTCGGTTGATACGCTGGAGGGAAGGGATGCCATCCAGAGGGACCTGGACATGCTTGAGAGGTGGGTTAATGCCAACCTCATGAAGTTTAACCAAGACAAGTGCAAGGTCCTACACCTGGGTCAGGGCAATCCCAGGCACAGCTGCAGGTTGGGTGGAGAAGAGATTCAAAGCAGCCCTGTGGAGAAGGACTTGGGGGTGGTGGTTAATGAGAAACTTGACATGAGCCAGCTTCAGTGTGCGCTTGCAGCCCAGAAACCAACCGTATCATAGGAGGGGGGATCAGCAGGTCAAAGGAGGTGACCCTGCCCCTCTATTCTGCTCTCGTGAGACCTCACTTGGAGGATTGTGTACACTTCTGGTGTCCTCAACATAAGAAGGACATGGAGCTGTTGGAGCAAGTCCAGAGGAGGGCCACAAGGATGATAAGAGGGCTGGAGTACCTCCCGTATGAAGACAGGCTGAGAAAGTTGGGGCTGTTCAGCCTGGACAAGGGAAGGCTGTGTGGAGATCTCATAGCAGCCTTCCAATATCTGAAGAGAGCCTACAAGGATGCTGGAGAGGGACTCTTCATTAGGGACCATGGTGATAGGACAAGGGGTAATGGGTTTAAAGTTAAACAGGGGAAGTTTAGATTAGATATCAGGAAGAAGTTCTTCACAGTGCGGCTGGTAAGGCACTGGAATAGGTTGCCCAAGGAAGTTGTGAATGCCCCAACCCTGGCGGTGTTCAAGGCCAGGTTGGACAGAGCCTTGGCTGACATAGTTTAGTGTGTGGTGTCCCTGCTCGTGGCAGGGGTGTTGGAACTAGATGATCTTAAGGTCCTCTCCAACCCGAACTATTCTATGATCTCTTCGCTGACCCAAATGTTTCCTCTGGATTTTATCCAAAGGCTGTTGCATGTAAAACAGAGACACTGCTGACATCTGGGGGTAGGTGTTCCTTTACATGACTGTCCTAACCACTGGGAAATGAAATGGAAGGAGAAATAGTGAGATCAAGCTGTTTGCAAAAGTGGCTGGAAATCAAGACAAAGATTTGCCAGTAGAGTAAGATAGGGGAGAGGAGAGCTCTTCTTGGAGCAGGGGAGTGATGGGTGTTTGGTTCATTTGGCCCTTATTGGCTCTTCTAGGCCTGTTTTGGGTGCCAACGGATAAATGAGCTGCAATGTAACAGTAAGCATGCTGAAGCCAATTTGCTTTACATTTTGTTCTTCATTTTGTCACTACTCTCAAAAACACATGAGTATCACTGCAGAGTGGTAGGAGGGGGATGTAGCTTCCATGGTCATAAGCTAGAGCTTCATGTGTCCTCCCAAGAGGTGCTGTTACTACACAGGGGCTGTACAAGGCAAAAGGGAGAGTGCTGAAGGCACAACATCAGAGGCAAATCAAAAGAATCACTGAATTCTGAGCCAGGTTCACACTCAATCTGCTAATTAGAAGGAAAAATAATAGCTAGTTGCATGAATGGTATTTACAGACACTTCTCTGTGTATGCAGAACTCTGCTTGCCCGAGACAACAAGCTCCTCTGCTGAGAAAATTCAACAATCCTACTTTCAAAATTGGTGTTCGGGTTGTATATGGTCGTAAGAGACTCTGTGTGCATTCAAAATGAGGCTTTGACAGGTAGCATGACTGGAACCACTTAGTTTTTAGGGTGAAAACTCAGTGGAAAGCTTTCCTAAGAGGTAAACATCTGAAATGCTTCTGCTGAAACTCTTTCCAACCTCCCTAGTCATTTGATCAGAACAACAGCATAGCAGTGCTGAGGCAGTGCCATGGTTTAACCTCAGGCAGCAACTAAGACCCACACAACCACTTGCTCACTCCCTTAGTGGGATTGGGGAGCGAATCCAAAGGGTAGAAGTGAGAACACTCCTGGGTTGAGATAAAGACAGTTTAACAGGTAAAGCAAAAGCCGTGCAGGCAGGCAAAGCAAAACAGGGAATTAATTCACCATATCCCATGGCCAGGCAGGTGTTCAGCCATCTCCAGGACAGCAGGGCTTCATCACATGTAGTGGTTACTTGGGAAGACAATGTCATCACTCTGGATGTCCCCCACTTCCTTATTCTTCCCCCAACCTCATATGCTGAGTGTGACCCCATATGATATGGGATATCCCCTGGGCCAGTTGGGGTCAGCTGTCCCAGCTGTGTAACCTCCCAACTCCTTGTGCATCCCCAGCCCTCACTGGTGGGGTGGTGTGAGGAGCAGAAAAGGCCTTGGCTCTGTGTAAGCAACTGCTCAGCAGCAACTAAAGCATGTCTGTGTTATCAACATTTTCAGGAATCCAAACCAGAGCCCCATACCAGCTCCTATGAAGAGAATTAAGTCCACCCCTGCCAAAACCACCACAGGCAGTGATTCCTCTATCTTTGACCCAGCTTTATTGCACTGGTACAAGTTCATCTGTGAGGAAGGCAGTGCAGAGGAGGTAGTAAAGGAAAGAGTTGGACTTCAAAAATAGGGACATCTAACCCTGCAGTGCCTGGCTCTTTAAATAAGGGAACATAGAACCATGGTGCTTTAAAAACCAAGTGGTGAGAAGCATGGTGGTTTGAGGGGAAAAATAAAGCATTTGTGTATCATCTCTGCGGTTTGAGGAATGATGAGCTGATTCTTCTGCCACCCACAGCCAGAGCTCCCTCAGTCTGTCATGAACTTTACCTTCATTCATCAGGCCATATTGCTTCTCTCTTGAAGATAACCAGACATGAAGCCTCATGGACCTTCCCTCATGTTGGTAGACCTGAATGAAAATCAGTGTCAATGAGACTCACAAGTCTGCCAACCCAAGTCTGAATTTAGCTGAAGTACAAGGAAGGTGCCCCACATGGGTGTCAACCTCTGCGCTGCACAGTTGTGGTTGCTGCCGGGATGCCTGTGGCTGAGAACATGAACTTTGGTGGGTGCCATTTTGGGGATGATTGAGCACATGATTAACACAAGACGTATCTAAACATAGATGGCACAACAGTTTAACTAATCATTAAACTGTAAATTTTAAAGCTGTGGCTCTAAAGCTCTAAAAGCTGCTCTCCTTAAACTCAGCATCTGTGGCAGCACAACCACCCCAGTTTGAAAATGGTCTCAAGCAGCTGGGGAGTAAGATCACCTCTAAATCCACAGCAGCTCCAACCAAAACACTGTGTCTGACCGTGCCCTGAGACAGGAGGATCTGCCTGACCGCATGCCTGTTGGTCTATCCTTGCACCTGCAGATGCAGTGGTAAAATCAGTGTTTAAAATACAGCAAGAGGTTGCCAAAACCCTCAAAACTTATAATTCCTTGCAGCAATTAAGGGATTTTGCCTTCATAATCACCCTCTGATAGGGAAAGTATGCATTCTCCTTCTACCAACTATAAACAGATCTACGGGATTAAGTGACTAGAGCAAGGTTATGCAGGAAGCTGTGGTTGCAATGGAAATCGCGGTGTGGGCCTGTGAACCCTGGCCTGGCTCCCTAGTCATCGGCTGACTGCTCGCCTGAGGGAATAAAAGGCAAATTTGCATCTTCTAAGTGCTTATTGTGTTACTGAGATCAGGGATTTGCATTGCTGTCTCAAGTTCCTAATTTCTATTATTAGGTCTATTATATATTTCTCTGTGTTGAGTTCGCCATAGTAAGAGATAATAAAAGATATAAAGACATGACGTTGTATTCTCAGACACCATTTCAATGTGACTTGACAGTAAGGATATGAAAATTGTCCTTAAACCAGACTACTATTTTAATACACCTACCTTACCAAGCTCTAAAATCCGGAAAGGAACTGTAACTAGAGCCTGTTACAGTCTTGAGTTTCCCTGAAATGAATTGGTAGAAAATTGGGCAGGAGCATGCCTGAATGAATGGAGATAAATACTGTTGGGTAATTTAATTTTTATTTCCTTCCATTTAGTGGAAGGATGTGTGTTTCTTTAGCTGCATGTCCACGTCAAGTATTTCACAATGACATTTTTTACTGGTGTGTGTACAGATCTTTCTCCTTTGATAGCATGGCATAGAGGTTTGCTTGCCTCATAAGGTTTATTTTAAAAGTGTTTCATTTGAATGAAGAAGAGTATGCCACAAGCTCTCACTTGTTGTATGGGCAGAAAATGTAATTCTGCTGGGGTGGGGCATGCCAGGAGGAAACAGCAGTGCACACTGATAGCTCATCACACTGGTGTTTATCTGAAAGGCATACATTCTGCAAGTCACACCTCCTCCCCTAAGAAAAAGAGGCATTTCATCTGTAGTCATGTTTAACTCTTAAGATTCCACACTGCAATTATCCAGGAAAATTTGCCCATCTTATCTTTAGAATAGGCTCCTGTGAAAAGGACAAAATGATCACAGATGTGGACACATCCGATGAATGGCATCAAAACAGCAACATGACTGCTGCTGCAATGCTGACGGCAGATGTCAAGTCCACTGTAAATAGCTGGCCAGGCTGTGCAGAGGTTACTCAGGTGACAGTGTGGATCATTTGGTTACACACCAAACGCCCATTCTGCCCTGCTTCCAAATCGCACAAAAGCAGAATGGACAGTGACACAGGTTTGGTGTCTTACCTTTAGTAACAGTTTTCTTCCTTTGCAATCTCTGATTTTATTATTGTGGCTGCTTTCCTATTTTAGAGAGAGTTTTCAGCTGAGGTCTTTCAGAACTATTTAGAATGTTTTGCTAAAAACTGTGCGAAACAAATCCCAAGGGAAAAACAAGACCTGTCCCAAACAAACATTACTAAAGAGGAGGTTAGATTTCAGGTAATAACAGAGTTTATAATAGAGAATATTGTTTTAAGGGTTGCTGAAGATAAGTCATTTCAGGAAGGAGAAAGGCTCACTAAGTAACAGAATGAATAGAGGGAGATCTTACGAATATGGGAAGAAAAGGAAACAACCAAGAAAGAGAACACAAATATAGGAAAACAGTCTAACAGTTGTGATGGAGAACTGGGTAAACAGTATTAAAACAAAAATCCACTCATATTTGTGCATATAATTAAGGAAATTTGCTTAATCATTCTTTCCTTCCAATTGCATGTGTCTGTCACAACCATTAGGTCAACTGAACTGTTCTGCCACAGTGGTTCAGAGAATGATTATTTCAAAGCTGCAGATACAAGTGTTTGCAAAGCAAATGGAAAATCACGCCGTGTTAATATTAGCATTGAAATGACTTGCCTTGTCCTCCAGTCAGGAAATGGAAACAATGGCACACAGCTTTATGTGACCAACAAAACTTAGTTGCCAATAACAAATAGTCCCAGGGAACTGTTGAAGAACAATTGATGGATGCTAACTGGGAGATTGCATCACTTTGAATCACGAAAGCGTTTATGGAAATAAATGTGTTTTTGGGTATTCCAAAGATAGAAAATTGTGGTGTCACTGGGTAAGCTGTTTGATATGAACACGCAAACATCTTCAGTTAGGGGGAAGTGGGCTTAAAGGTGATGCAGAGGGAAGAAGAACCAGAATCTGAAGTGTAGTGTAAAGGCAAAATGATTGATTGGGAGGAAACCAGGGAATTCGGAAATCTGATAAGAAAACTGGCAGCAGAGTTTTGCCTGTTCTCTTTATAACCTTGGAAGCGCTTAGAAATTGAATAGCTTTTAATTCTGACAATCTTAGTATTAAGCTAGCTGGCCTGCCCCTTCCTCCCTGATAGATGAACTTTTTGTGATGTTTGCTCTTTTCCAGCTCTGCTGCATCACTGAATCATTTTCTCTGCCTCCTCAGATGATGGATAACTAAAGATAGTAACTCTTTCTTACACAGTTTCTTGACAGGTGGCAGTAAGTGACCCATGTCCCTGCAGGTATATTTTTGGTTCAGTTATTCCATCATTTGTGTTTCCTAATTCTCATTATCTCCCAGGCCCCTGCTCCCTTCACCTGCGCAGTGACTGTGACTGCCCAGAGTTGCCCTCACAACCTGAGCTCTTACAGGGCTCTTGTGCCTTTTTCTCTGTCTGCACTCCATTTCTTTCACTTCTGTGTATTTGCACTGAATTTCTAAGGTCTTTGAAAAGCTCCTCTTTGTGATCTGCCCTGCAGCACTCCTTGCCAGCCCTGCTTTGGAGGTAGTGGAAAGAAATGCTGCTCCTGGGGTGTTTTTTGGATTGGTTCTGCATGAAACCTTTAAGAACACCTGGTAGGTGTAGCCAAAATGGTGCCATTTATTGGCAATGAGTGCATACCAGCAAAACGTGTGTGATACCTCCTGCTGGTGGCAGAAAAAAGGAAAACCACTTTGATGAAGTATTAAAAGATTGTTTTACTTTTACAAATTCCACAGAAAACTCAGTACAGCCAGAAACTAAAATACCACTCTGTATACAATGGCACTATTGACGCTGTTTTGCTTCAGGCATGTAACGTGGGCACTTTGGATCACACCCCCATCTTTCTTGGTCTCTTTCTTGACTATATCGGGAATTTGGTCAGCTAACTTTGGTCTTGAATCACACCAACGGCAAATGACTAACGCTGCCCTAACAGGTTTGTAGTATAAGCCCTCATCATTTCCACTGAGAAAGATCTAGTGCTTTTCTCTTGGCAGACATGATGCTGGCGGTACCCAGAGGCATAATGCAGGCGACCTCGGCCAGGCAGGTGGCTCCCTCCCATCCCTACCATTGCAGGGGAAATGGCCAGGCGAGAAAACCTCTCCTGTCCTAGGACAGCGTGCCTGGCCAGGCAGCCGTTATGCCAGCTACCTGTCCCCATGGATTATTTACTGGTTCCCTCTCTGTTCAGTGGCTCCCCTGGTGTCTGGTCTTGTGGGAGCTGGCTGCAGCCTGGCTTCCCCTCTTTGCCCCTATGGTTTTTTGGGTACCAAGTGATGCAAAGCAGGAGTGGCTCTCTGCCAGAGAGGCCAGAGGGAGGGGCAGGGGCAGCAGAAATTTCTGGGGCTCCTCCCAGAGCCCCCAGCAGCTCCCCCTGCACAGCTCATGGTGCCAGGAGAGGCTGATGTCCTCCCCTGTGCCACCTGCACTAGTATTCACCCCAGGTTTTTCAACATCCACCTCATAGTTTCCATTTTCCTTGCATCCAGATATTTGTCTTTTGCTTATTTGTCCAGTTTTCCATAGCAGGATTAATTCTTTGTGGAGTCACATCCTTGGTGGGGGGAGCCCCCTCTCTTCAGCCTCCCCAGGATGGGCAGAGCCCTGCCCAAGCACTCACCACCCCTTTCCAAGCCCCGAGCACTCTTCCTAGTGTGGAACCTGGTGCAAGAAGGGGTTTCTTCATCAATGTGCCGGTTCAGTGCTGAGGCTGCCTGGCTGCTGGCGGAACCATAGGGAGGTATTTGGAGATCTGCTGTGGGCACAGCCAAAGCAAGGTGCCTGTTCAGCAAAGATCCCAAGCAGTTCTCTACCAAGGATATTTCCCAGTCCCTTCTGGCCCACTTCCCCAGCTGATCACTTTTCCAGCAGTGCTGTCACACCTTCCCATTCGCCTTTTGCTCAGCCGGGTAGGTCTTCAAGCTCTTTGTGGCAAGGATGTAATTATTTAAATTGCTCTCTGTAGTTACAAGCAGGCCATAAAACCAGTAACTTGAAACAGTGCCTTAGCCTAGATAATATGACCTGGAACCTAAAACACTAAACTCCAGTGCAGGTACAAGTGTAGCTGGTG